>NC_056741.1:1093177835-1093219438 GCF_019279795.1 Protopterus annectens
CATTAGTGATTTTACTAAATATGTACCCAATTCAGGTCAGATAACTTATTTAGGTATAATACTATCTAAAGATATTAAATCTATTATATATAATAATTATAATACCTGTTTTCTTAATATACAAAATCTTTTTAATACCTGGAATAATATGTTTTTTACTATGGAGGAGAGACTTACAATTATTAAAATGATAATATTCCCCAAGATTTTATACTTAATACAATCAATAATACTTCCACCTACAAAAATAATTATCAAGAAACTGAACACACTAATGTTAAATTTCTTATGGGCACCTAATAGACCTAGGATTGCATTAAAGAAACATACTAATAGCTGGTCTCAAGGGGTATTTCTTTTCCAGACTTTAATTTATATACTATCTCTTCTATTGTAAAAGTTATTACTTTATTAATAGATCAGTCATATGTCACAAAATGGAAAGATTATTGGGGGCTAATTAGTATACACTTCATGAAAATCTCCTTAACACATAAAAATATGATTGTAAATAACTCCATGTTATGGTTACTAAAGGAATTTTGTACTTCACCTATTACACCTAAACATATGGTTTGTTACCCATTAAATATTATTATTAGTTATCGTAACTTTATATTCATGCACCCTAAGTATAGGGAATGGAATTTTATTGTATTTCCTATAATGTATACTCAGGGTATGCTTTTGTCATCTACTTCTGAAGGAACTCATTTAGCTATAGATAATGATCTAAAGTACTGGTATCAGTTGATATCTGATAATAAAGTTAAAAATCTAGATTTCTTAAAACAAGAATTTGATCTAAGAGAAACTTGCTGGTTAGAGGTTCAGACCTTTAGACAACATCTCATTAATAAAATAGATTTAATGTCTATAACTGTTAAAGAATCTATTCCAACACTGATTCTTCTTCTTCTTCTTTCGGCTTTATCCCGGTTAGGGGTCGCCACAGCGGATCACCTGTCCGCACATTGAATGGCAGTGGAGTTTTACGGTGTCGAGTTGCCAGCCCGGCGCCCAACCTTCCACAGAAGGCACACTCACACGCACACCTAGGGCCAATTTAGAGTGTCCAATTCACCTGCAGCATGTCTTTGGGATGTGGGAGGAAACCGGAGCACCCGGAGGAAACCCACGCGACCACAGGGAGGACATGCAGACTCCGCACAGAAGGCACCCCAGCCGAGGATCGAACCGGAGAACCTCTTGCTGTGAGGCGGCAATGCTAACAACTGCACCACCGTGGCCTCCCTTATTCCAACACTGATTGATTACTTGATATTAAATTTACAACATAAAGTTTCTGATAAAGGTAAACTTTCATACATACATAAAGTTATCAGACAAGAAACTTTTTACAGTGTAGATTCATACTGGAATTATTTCACTTCTATTAATGGGGACCTACCAAATCAACAAGATAAACAATATATATTGGAATCTGCTTATAGAACTACGTCTTCCATTGTCTGGAGACTTTATACATGGAAATTTTTACATAGATCTTTTTATACACCTTTGATGATGAATAAAATAAATAATAAAGATAATCTATGTAAGAGATGTAATGTAGAAATTAATGCTGACTGGGCTCATATGTTTTATGACTGTATAAAATTGAAAGAATACTGGAAGTCAATTAATGAATTTTTGCAGGCTCTTTTTACAGATAATTTCATTATTTCTAAATCTGTTATATTATATTCAACACACCTGTACCTCAAAGTGTTAAAAAGGTTAAGCTACCCTTGTTATGGTCTATTCTAGCAGTGGCTAGGAAAATAATAACTAGAAATTGAATTTCAGATACACCTCCTTCGTTCAATGAATTTAAAAATGTTATGAATATAGTGTGCCATATGGAAATAAACACAATTAGGACTAGAACAAACAGAAAAACATCTTATTTTATTGTATGGGATAATTTACAAAATTTGTTAAAAAAATTTTAATTTCAATAGCATGATATTTTAGTTTAATTAATTGATCTGATTGTAGTGGATGTCTTTGTAAATACTTTAGTTGTTTTGTTGAATATTATAATAATACCTATTTTTAATTACTTGTATAAAATTGTTATGATATTTCTCTTATATGTTAAAACAATAAACCTGTTTTGAAAAAAAAAAAAAGATTTTTAGCCAATGCATTAGTACATTTCCATTTGTTTACGTCATTTAACTGTTCCTTATATGGATATTTAACATTCTGTCAATCTTACCCATATAAACTTTAAAAAAATACTTACTGGAACACAGATCACTCATTCAATTCCATAATCGGACATAGCATTAAAACAAAACTTGCTGTCTCACGTAGCCCCTCACCAAATGGGTGGAGCTGCTATAAAAGGTGCAGAAGTCAATACAGTCTTCAGATATTCAGAACTCTAGTTAACTTAGTCTTTGTAGATCAGAATGCCAGGCTTGTTGTGATGGATCACTTCACCAGAAGCCAGTATAGTACCAGTCTTCAGATATTCAGAACTCTAGTTAACTTAGTCTTTGTAGATCAGAATGTCAGGCTTGTTGTGATGGATCACTTCACCAGAAGCCAGTATAGTACCACCTACAAACCTAGTAAAGAGATGTCATGTGGAATTTTGCCCCATTTGTAAATGGTAAAAATAAAACTCCCCAGCACAGTGAATATATGGACAAAAAAATGGTTGATTGAAGATTAATAGTCTTTCATGTCTGATCTCTCTACATTGATGCTGGTGCTCAGCATACTATGAAGGAGCTCAGGCCAAGTCCTGTGATGTGGTAAGGACATATGACTACATGTATGCAGACTAACTACTGAATGAGACAGCTGTAGTCCAGCACATTTACTGACCCCAGCAAGATCAAACTTTATGGCTTTCCTTGCTCTCACATGTGTATGCATGTACCATGTCAGTCTGTTTGAACTGATCTGTGTCTTAAGCATTTTACATCTGCTGGCATACTATAACAGTGCCTCCTTTCTCTGTACAGCTGTCCTGTTTAATGCACAACATAGGGGATATGATCAGGTCTTTGATTGTAACGTATATACTATACACTTGAGACATGGATGTCAATAAACTTATCACAAGAGCGAATTTCTAGAGGTGAATCTTGGCATTCATGTTGAGAGCAAGTAAGTGTTCATTGTGATCAGAGATCTGATCATAATTCTTTGTAATGCATGGAGAGTTACCTGGTTCATGTTTTACTGGTTAGTCAAAAGTAAGATTTAAAAAAAAAATCTGATATGTTATGATGGCCAAAGCTAGTAAAGTGGGGGAAGGGTTGACATTCTTTCATATTCCCTGTCTAAGGGAAGCAGTTTAATTTAAAATGCTGTGTGCATTTTAACAGACAACAGACAGAAATGGGAGTTGAAACAAAGCTGTATAATACCCTTCTGTTGCTGTCAATTAATCAGTGCTGTCTGCTTTAGTGAAGACTCAATGTTAACAGCACATAGGAAATGCTTAACAGAGTAGAGCTGAACCAGGATGTAATCTAGCCATTTTATGAGTGTAATCATGGTGTTCCATGCACTACTGCTATCACATCTGCTGATTATTTCCAGTGTTCTTACATGCAGTATCAGTTACATGATGTGTCCTGATTGGTGTATTCTGCCATGTGCCATCCTTCCTGGTGCCACGTTAACCACTAGTGTTAGGTCCTGCTTCAGATCTCTGTATGTCATCACACTGTGTGTCATATTACACTGCTGATTATGTATGGACTATACTGTCAATCACTGCCCAATTTAGCATTAAATACCCTCTTCATAACTGACAATATTTGGTTATATATCCTTAGATCCAGTTTAGTCCAGATACAGATTCTTAGTTTTAGCATTTGAATTTGCTTATTCGTGATCAGCACTTGTTCAAAACTTGTTGTAAGTACTAAATAACATACTAATTACTATAGCACTCAACCTTCCTCATTACCTAGAGGAAAACAGTTTTGGTACTTACTTTCCTCACTTGCTTAGAGAAAAACAGCTCTTGTACTCACTTCCCTCACTTATCTAGAGGAAAATAGTTTTTTATTCAGGCATGTCCAAGGGTCAGCTCCCAGTGTTTTCTCATGTCTATCTGATGAATCTGGGCATCTTGGGGCAATGTAGAAATTGCCTCATTTACACAGACAACCCTCTCCTCCTACCACCCAACACTACAACCTGTGAGAGATGCACTTATCTAGAAAAATTGGAGGTAATGCTCTCTAACCAAGACTGAACTTGACAGTCAAGAGGAGAAGGTAAACACTTGCACCACACCACACTCATCACATAGTCTCACTAAATCTACACCACCAAACTCCACACATAGAAACACAAAAACATTCACGGAGGCTCTCAATAATAATCTGCTCAAGCAACAGAGACCTCTAAAGCAGAAATGCAAGCAACCTCCTCCCCCTAACACAACCCAAATGACACATAGCCCGCAGACTCAGTGTGCCACTCAACTATAGCCAATAAGGCAAAACAACGTACCCAACACACTAGTCATAGGTGACTCTATAGTCAGGCACACTGATGTCCCACTTACCAGAAACCCAAATGACACATAGCCCGCAGACTCAGTGTGCCACTCAACCACAGCCAATAAGGCAAAACAACGTACCCAACACAGTAGTCATAGGTGACTCTATAGTCAGGCACACTGATGTCCCACTCACCAGGCTAAACAAGGAGAAAGTTACTGTCAGCTGCCTGTCGGGTGCCAGGATCCACCACATAACCCACGCACTCAGGTCACTCCACAATAAGTACAAATATGACTCTGTCATTGTCCATGTTGGTGTGAACGACCTGAGACGTACCTCCCTGGACTACATGAAAAGAGACATGGAAGAGCTCTCCGATCTTGTAGCCCAGGCAGGTATGACCCTAGCCCTGAGTAGTATTCTGCCATCACCCAGAATGATACCGCAGTACAAGGACAAAATGACTGACATCAACAATTAGCTAAGCTTCTGGTGTCATTCTAAAGGGATCCGGTATCTGTATGCCGGGGATGATACTTTGCCAGAGATGGCCTGCACCTGTCACCCCTGGGATTCCAGATACTGGCTAAGGTTCTTACTGCCCCTATAGTGCCTTTTTTAGGCAAGGTTCAAATGACAAATTCACCACCGTAACAGGAACAGGTAATCAAAAACTGAGGGTGATGCTACTCAATGCTAGAAGTCTAAATCTCAAAATGCACTCACTCGAGGCACTCCTTAAAATGGAGAACATCGATATCTGTGCAGTGACTGAGACCTGGTTCAAGGCTCCAGAGAGCACCCCTGCAATACCAGGCTATAACTCATACCACACGTTTCGGCCATGTAACCTGGACCAGAACACCAAAGGCGGAGGTGTGTCCATATTCATTAAAGATATCCACACCTCCAGGCTAGTTGTTCAGCATAATGCAGCCAGGGTTATCCAAGTGCAACTAACTCTGGGCAAAACTGCAATACAAATTGTAGCTTGCTACAGATTCCCCACCATGGCCCAGGATTCCCACTCCTCTTTTCTTGATGTTGTTGTTGTTGTTGTCTTTCGGCTTTTCCCGGTTAGGGGTCGCCACAGCGGAACTCCGGTCCACAAATGATTGGCAGTAGATTTTGATGAACGCTGAGGTGCCAGCTCAATGTTCAACCTTCAATGAAGGCACGCCCATTTACGCATGTCTTTCGAATGCCCACCCAACCGCGGGGAGGACATGCAGACTCCACACAGAAGGCACTCCCCGCACACCAGCCGAGAATCGAACAGGAGAACCTCTTGCTGTGAGGCAACAATGCCATCGCTGCACCACCCTCTTTTCTTGATGTACTGGAAAATATTAGGGTTCAAGCAAACACCCTAATAATGGGCGATTTCAACTACCCCACCATTAACTGGGAAAACTACTCATGTACCAACACCTTCGCTTAACGCTTTCTGGAATTCATAAACTCCAATGCCCTGCATCAGCTTATCCACACCCCCACCAGGGGCAGCAATATCCTAGATCTAGTCATTACCAACATGAGTGACTGGTGTTCCACACCTGAAGTCAACACCTCATTGGTCCGATCCGACCATAAGCTAATTACCCTAGATATCCACATCCTGCCCCCACCCCCCATTAAGGAAACCACGGTAAAAAATTTCTCCAAAGCCAACTTCATGTTTCTTAAGACAGAAGTGGTGAACTTCATGACACCTATGCAGATGGACAATACAGTTACGACTACTGAATCCTACACAATTGCACTTTATAAGCACTTACACGAGTGCATGGATCGTGCTATCCCAAACAGAACCAAGATGCTATCCTCCAAAAAAAAGAAGCCAATCTGGTGGTCCCCTGCCATAAACAAACTATACAACAGAAGGAAGAAACTGTTGCAAAAGAGAGTAAAATCCCACGAGTGGAGGAGCTCCCTGGTCAGCCTCAGTAAGAAACTGCGATCCCTGATAAAATCCTCCAAAGCTAGGTATGAAAACCAAGTCACCACTGATTCTAAAGACAACCACAAAGTATTCTATAGCTATATAAAGAATCTCAATGGCAACACTCAGATCTGCTCTGAGTTACAGCACAATGGCACTAAATATACAGACCCAACTGATATTGCCAACATCCTGGCAGATAGGTTCAGTGCTAACTTTACCCCCCTCTCACCCCCTAAAGAGCCCATCTCTATACCAGAAGAATGCAAAGTTCCTGTAATCATGGCTGCACAGGTACAAACCACACTTTCTAAAGCCAAGAACACAGCATCTATGGGACCAGACAACATCCCAGGCTGCGTTCTACACGAACTACAGAACGAACTGGCACCCCACCTAAGTACCATGTTCAATCATAGCCTCACCTCAGGTTTCATGCCCACTGAATAGTGCACAGCGATGGCTATCCCACTCTACAAGGGGGGAGCCACCATGGACCTCGGGAACTACCGCCCTTTTAGCCTGATGAGCCTGGTCTGCAAGGCCATGGAATGTATCATCATGGAACTTATAAACAAAGACATTAGTAATCTCCAAACTTTGGACCCCACCCAGTTCAGGTTTGTAAAAGGCAGATCATGTCTCCTAAACCTGATAGACTTCTTTGAAGCAGTCACTAAAGCCATAGACGAGGGTAAGGTGGTTCACACAGCCTTTATAGATCTTGCCAAGGCTTTTGACACAATCCCCCACTCTGGAATTATTGATAAACTCACTAAACTAGGTATAAATCCCTATGTCACAAGATGGGTTGCCAACTGGCTCACTGACAGAACCCACACTGTGAAAGTAGCAGACTCTAAATCCGGCTTCTGACCAGTGACAAGTGGAGTACCACAGGATTCAGTCCTGGCTCCTCTCCTGTTTGGTATCTACTTCTCTGAAGTACAGGCTAACACAGAAGGTCTTTGGCTAACAAAGTTCTCAGATGACTGCAAACTAGGAGCCATAATCAAAACTCCTAATGATGTGGACATCCTAAAAAAGGGCCTCACTGAGACAGATGCCTGGTGTCAAAGCCATGGCCTCAAGCTCAATGCCAAAAATTGCATTGTCATCCCCTTTGGTAAAAACTCTGTACCCATGAACTACAACATAGGCGGTAGTACACTTAACACTGAAAGTGTGATAAGAAACCTTGGGACACAGGTGGACAGTAGTCTCTCCTTTGATAATCACATCGCCACAGAAGTCAGAAAATCCTTCTACGTGGCACACCTTATCACAAAAGGTTTCTCATCCAGAAAAAAAGAGGTCATTGTTCCCCTCTACTCATCACTCATTAGATCCATTATAGAGTACAATGCCCCTTTTGGTATGTACCTCAAAAGACATCTACAACAACTGGAAAGGCCGCAGAAATACCTCACAAAGAGGATTACCGGCCTCAAACAGATGCCCTACGCAGACCGTCTCAAAAAACTCCAGCTTTACTCCATCACATATTGCCTACTCAGAGGTGATCTCTGCCAAACATACAAAGCTATGTCAAACCCAGAGCTCTTGGCCATGCTCCACTTAAAGAAATCCCAACCCCTCTGAGCTACACGCTCTAGGGACCTAAACCTTGTCACCACAATAAACAGAACATGCCGGAGGGATAGATTCCTGTCACAGAGACTTCCCATACTCTGGAATAAATTACCTATATATATCAAACAAAGCTCCTCATTAGCACTCTTCAAGAAAAATCTTGATGATTGGATGGGAAATAGGAAATTCACCCAGGGGATCACGTCTGTGGCAATGCTTGACAGTAGCACAGGAAAATAATTTTCTTGGGTGGCAAAAGCCAGGGTACCTTTTTGGCTGGGCTTGATTAGGCCCTAGGGCTGATAGCCTAGTACCTACCTATGAACCTATGAACCTAAGTACTTGTCTTTTGGCACTTTTGTGGATGGTAAATTGGGTTCATCTTCTAAGTCTGTTCTGAAACCAAAGCTGCACTTATCACATTACTCAACTGTACATCTTTGTCTTTACTGTGTGTTCCCTAGTTTCTTCTCCTGGTGTCTCTCATCCCATGTTTGTGTTCTGTTGTATATGTACACACATCATTACTTCCACTACCACTATTTATGGTCCTTGTTTGTTATCATCAGTAAAGTGGCCATGTGGGGTCATTCCCTGGGTAAATCCTGCACAGTCTGCTAATGTCAGTGTGTATATACCAAGCATATTCCTGAAGGGTTTGACACTTTGTGTATTGCATAGCTTCTTCTATATAACACTGGAATGGCTTTGACATGGATATAATGGAACCACTATATGCCTAGCATTACACTTGCTTACGAACTCTGAATATCTTGTGCAAGCCTAACACAAGGCAAACCTGTTTTTTTTATTTTGCGGAACTTGTTTGTTAATATCACCCCCAGTCAGTGGTTATCATCAGTGTGTAATTATGTGTAAGATGAGGGCATGCAAATAGCCTCAGACTCTTCTATTTTAAACTCATATCATACATCAGCTTACCTATTTTAGTAACTCTGCATTCAGCATTCATTCTTTTTAAATGGTACAGTTTCCATCATATGCAACTGTACAATTTCCATCACTTGTAACACTGCTCACCACTTCTGTCACCACATCTGTTTAGGAAAAAAAAATGTCAGTTTACCATTATCGGTAACTTCATCGGTAAGCTATTGGAAACAACTTTTATCAGAGCAAGTTTCCATCAACTCAGCTTTGCTGCTCATTTTGCCCTTATCAGCATGTTAGCAAAGTCAGTACCACAGTTTTCACATTCACATTTCTAATGTCATAAATAATGGATATCAAATTGGTGTTTTTATCAGAAAGGAAAAAAAATGTTCAGTCTGATAGATTTTAATGTATTTATTTGTATTTTAAAAGTCAACCAGGCAGCTGTGCTGATGAGCCATGACCTAATATGATACTCTGATTCTGTTGTTTGCAGAAAGGACATACACTTGTCTTTGTTCTTAATGCACCACCACAATTACACAACCGAGTCCACCAATGCATCAGTCCCAGAAGGACTTGACAAGAGTTAAATTTGTTTCTCTGTTATTCATTAAGGATTCATAAGAGCCTTTCCTAATCTAAGTCTCCAACTCAAAGTGCAGGGGTGTAACTTGTGAATCTGACAACAGCAAATATCCAACATCATTCTCCTTTCCGGCTTTATGTGTTGTGTTAACTAGTGATTGTTAGGAATGTCTTCAGACATCATGCAGACTAGCGACAACACAAGGGATATAGAGGAAGGGGAAAACAGCAGAGGACCATGGGATTTAGATAAGAGCCTAACACAGTTAAACACAGAGAATATCATTTGTGTTTGTAAGTACAATTAGTAAGATTTAATTCAATATAGTATCAGCATTAGGAACAAGTAGGTTAGTCAGGAACCCTACATGGACATATCCAGTTTTTGGATAGGTGAGTTTTTAGTAAAGGTTTAAAGTGAGTTGAGATTGTGGTGGATATTATAATGAGAGGTAAAGTATTCCAGATTTTATTATAACATTTCAAATTTTGCAAGATCAGATTTTCTAAGGTTGGTGAGTATAGGTGATGTGTACAGTAGGGTTCAGATCAAGTGTGTTTGAGCTATTGTGGCTTTTGTGTCGTTTGTGAGGCAAAGTTTATTCCTATACAGAGCACCTATTTTTTGTGCATTTTATATGGTTTGAGATATGTGGAAATCAAATATCATGTTATTGTCTATGTCAACACCTAATAGCGTAGTATGGACAGTGGGAGAGATCCTGGTTTTGTTGACAGATTTGATAGTGAAAGAGGAGGGGGCTGTTGTAGTTTTGGTTGAGTGAAATACCATAAGTTTTGTTTTGTTGGGGTTCAGGATGAGGTGGGAATTTGTTAACTAAGTTTCGACTGCAAGAAAGCAGTTTTGGGTGAGCACATGTAACTCTTGAATAGTACGAGCAGCACATATTACTGTGGAGTTGTTGGCATACTGAATTAGGGATGCATGCGGGACCGAGATGGAGGTTGTTTGTTAATAATGAGAAAAGGAGGGGACCTAGTATGGATCCCTGGGGAACACCTATGGTGGTTGGTAGAAGGGATGATAGATCTCCTTGCCATCGTACTGCTTGCTGGCATCCAGTCAAATAGTCTTGGAACCAGTCAAGAGCAGATTGGGAAATGTTTAGTGAAGAAAGGGTGGTTAGGAGTTGCTGTGGGAGACCATATTGAAAGCTTTCGCTAAGGCTAAGAAAATAGAGAATACATATTTGTGATTGTTTCTCTGTTGATTTATTGTGCTGGTAAAAGATAACAGGGCAGTGGTTGTGCTATGGTGTGGACAGAAACTATGTTGTGACTGAGTTAATAGGTTATTTGTTTGCAGGTAGTGCATGAGCTGTGTGTGGACAATTCTCTCTAATATTTTGGACCAAGGGGATAAGATAGCAATATGTCGGTAACTGGCTAGGTCAGTACAATTGCCTCCTTTGTGAAGTGGAGTTATATGGGAAGTCTTCCATAAGGTTGGGATTTGGTGTTCAACTATTGATCTGTTTCTAACTATTGAAACTGGGTATGCTATTGCTTCGGATGCTATTTTTAGATATTGGGGTGGCAAATCGTCTATGGCTAGAGTAGTGGGCTTGAGTTTACTAAGCATTTTTTTTTTATTGATTTAGTTGAGCCTGGCTGAATGGAAAAGGTGGTTTCAGCTTTACTGAGACTTGGACCGTCTAGGATTGGGAAGGGTAGCTGCGTTCTAGATAGGGCTGCTATGGATTTGGTAAGGTATTTATTGAATTGGGTAGCTATATTATCTGTATTATTTGAGGTAGTGGGTTGTGGAGTAGTATATATAATTTTGAAATATTTGTTTGACTCTAGTAACTATGTAAACCTCTGTGTAAATACACAGTTTCATGTATTCATGTATTTTATATATTAATTGTATGGTGATGTGCAATTTTCTTTTTACTATTTATTTAACCCAGGCTGAGCCTGCAATTGGTCATTCTGATCAGAGTTCTATCTCAGTAAAGATAAATACATTATATATTTATATATATATATATATATATATATATATATATATATATATATATATACACACACACACACACACACACACACACACACACACACACGCATATGAATAAATAAATAAAATGATTCTACATATCTTATCAAAAGCCAAGTATTTGTACTTTTCATACTGGTTTCTTTTTGACAAGATATTTTCTATCCTATAACAAAGATTTAAAATTCAATGTAACCCTGAAAGCAGTTAATATCATATTTTAAGACTTTCTGCTTTTTGTATTATTTCTGCTGTCTGCCTCTGTATATGTTTAATTGCATACCCTAATCAGAATAGCCACATGTTGTCCCTTCTCTTGTTCTCAGTTTTTATGGTCTGTTTAGGTGTTAGTTGAAATAAATATCTTACTTTTATTATTAGTATAATTTTCCTGACTTCTGATTACAGACTTGCTTAATTATGTCTTGCTTGTCATGTTGTTTTCAGACTATAGTATAGCTTCTTTTTACATATTTCTAATAAAGGTTTCCTTCATAATTTTCCCAATCCAAACGTCCATATAAACACACTCTCTGGTATCTAATTCATCCTATCGTATACAGGTCTGCCTTACTCTACATTCTAGATTATCTTGTTGATCAGTCTAGTGTGATCCTTTGCCAAGTTGTTTGCTGACAGTTATAGTTGGACAAACGCATACATACATAAATGCATACACATTAATAAAAAAAGATAAATTTCACATACAGTGCTGATACTGCCTCATGCATCATTCAAAGAACTTTCAAGCTCTTTGAACTCCCAGCCCTGCAACGCAGCAATCTTCAGCACTTTGATAAATACTGTAAATACATATATACATAAATGTATACACCTTAATAAAAAAGATAAAACAAATTTTGCTTACAAAGTGTTGACACTGTTCCCATGCAACATTCATATAAAGAATGTTCAGACTCTTTAAACTCCCAGCCCTGAGTCAAGGAGCGTGCAGTTTGAGAAACACAGTAGCTACTTCTGTCAGTTGTGTCTGCTTTCATATTGCTTTATTTCTGTCATGCTGTAGAACAACACAGTGAAGCACTTTCTACTAGCACTGCTACATCAGAGTACTTGATTGACCAGGCAAGAGCTCTGTTCAATGGTTTCTGTGTTGAGACTGCATGTCCTCCCTGGGTCTGGCTGACTTTTTGACATGTACTCTAGTTTCTTCTCACATCCAAAAGATGTTCAGTAGGTGAACTGGTACTATTCTAAATTACACAGAGATATGCATGCTGTGCGTGTGTATTTGTGTGTGTGTCTGTGTGTGTATGTGTGTGTATGTGCGTGTGTGTGTGTGCGTGTGTGCGTGTGTGCGTGTGTGTGTGTGTGTGTGTGTGTGTGTGTGTGTGTGTGTGTGTGTGTGTGTGTGTGTGTGTGTGTGTGTGTGTGTGTGTGCGCGCGTGCGCGCGTGCACTCACCCACATCTTGTGATGGACTGGCACCCTGTCTAGAATAAGAGTTTCTGTCATACAGCAGCTGAGAACTGAGGATAGGCTGTGGGTCCCCAGTGCAATGAATTAATGAATTCTTTCTTCCAAAATTATGGGGTTCTTCAGCAGTGATGCCAGCTCAGAGCCTGTTCTGCTATAATAATCAGCTAAAATGTAATCCAAATGTGATTTACAAAAGTAGATGATTCTTATACCAAAACTTTCTATTAGCAATGGTTGGAAGGAAAATAATGTTATTTTTAGTTAGTTTCCCACCCCCTCATGCTTTCAGCTCTAATTCGACTTAAATGTCAGTTTTTAAGCTGATAAGTGAACTGTTGTGTTGCTGCTTTTTTATTAACTCTGTCTAGACCTCAAGGCAAATAAAATGTATCTGGACAATTCAGAGGAAACATTCATCTACCTTGACATACAATCAGAGCTAGATAATCCGCCTAGTCAAAGAGACATTTATAAAACAATCTGAATTTTCTAAGAAATTCTTTTACAAATTTGCAGTCAGCAATATAGATAAAATGTGAGTACTTACTTCCCTGCTCAGTGTAGCTTCCTTCAATGCATTATTTTTCTTCAACGTATTTGGTAAATTTATGGTAAGTATGTTTTTTCCTTTTAATACATTCATATGTCATAAGCATTATTCTGTTTATGCAATTAAAGCTGTATTTTATTTTTGACTGGTTTACCCTACATATACTCAAATCAGAACTGGCTCAATTTTATTTATTCAAGAATTATTCTGTACAGTTATCTCACATGTACGGTGTGTACAATACAGTTTTGCTGAAATACATACAAAACATAGAATAATTTCTTTAATTATCTTAATGTGTAGGTGTGACCTGTTTCCACGTGGCTGCCATTCAGAAACATTTTGATGTGATGGACTACTTATTAACAGTAGACACAAACATCAACATTCAAGTAAGAGCACTGATAAAATGTTTTGCTTTTTTTAAGCTGTGGAAATGCATTCGCGTGTGTGTGTTTGCACATGTGTGTGTGCCTGCACACACGTGTGCGTGCGTTCAGTACATGTGCACATGTACATGTGTGTATGTATGTGTGTGTGTGTGTGTGTGTGTGTGTGTGTGTGTGTGTGTGTGTGTGTGTGTGTGTGTGCATGTGCATGCATGGTTGTATGTGTGTGTGTGTGTGTGTGTGTGTGTGTGTGTGTGTGTGTGTGTGTGTGTTTGCATGGGCATGTGTTTGCACGTGCGTGTGTGTGCCCGCACATGTGTGTGTGTGTGTGTGTGTGCATGTGCATACATGGTTGTATGTGTGTGTGTGTGTGTGTGTGTGTGTGTGTGTGTGTGTGTGTGTGTGTGTGTGTGTGTGTGTGTGTGTTTGCATGGGCATGTGTTTGCACGTGCGTGTGTGTGCCCGCACATGCATGTGTGTGCATGTGGTGCATGTGCACGCACGCGCGAGCGCGTGTGTGCGTGTGTGTGTGTGTGTGTATGTGAGTGTGTGTGTTTGTGTGTGTGTGTGTCTGTGTTTGTCTGTTAACATATTTGCTATATCAATGGTGAATTGCTATGTATTGCTTAAACTAATACTAAAATAGTACCGTAGTTTCTGACTGCGTCAACAGAAGAGTAACTTCATATTCTCATCTTCCTAATGAAAATTCATCTGACAAGTTCTACTGGTATGTCAACTGTCAGCTATTATTTTCTGAGATGACTATCCTACTTTAAGTTTAAAAATAAGTCTATATTAAAAACCTCATATTCAGCCTAGTTGAAGTATATGACCAACAGGAACTCATACATGTGCAACTCACCATAAACAGGGTGTTGTACCATATCCTTGCAAACTACAGGTTCCCCTCCATGTTCCAGGAAACCCCATACTACCTGTGTCAATGTACTAGAGTCTCTCACTGTTCAACTCAATATGAAATTCATGGGGAACTCAACTACCCCTCCATAGACTGGGAATCTACACCACTTCTAATGCAGAAGCCCAGCAATTCCTAAACGTTGTTAATTCCAACATCCTGGAACAGTTGGTTCATTCTGCTAATAGGGATACAAACATCCTTGACCTTTTACTCACCAAAATGGGGAGTCGATGTTCCTCACCCAATGTAATGTCTTCACTAATCAGGTAAGACCATAAGGAAGTATTACTTGGAATAAAAATTAAATCTGAGGATCCAGAGAAACCAAAAATCATTAGGAACTATTCCAAGACTAACCTCTGTCCGCTAAGCAACACATTGGCTAAACTCCAAGCACCCCCAAACCCAGTTAACACCATAGCATATGCTGACCTATTTACAAACTTTTTGTACAGCCGTATTGCTAACTGTATAGAGTGAGCTGTGCCAACTCATATTAAGAATGAGACAAACTCAAAAGGCAAGGCACCCTAGTGGAATCACAATATCAATCGTTCATACAACAAAAGAAAAAGTATCTTGGCCAATCATATGAGGAACAAAGTCATACATACTAAAAGCCTACTGTCCAATCTAAAGAGGCAGCTAAGAGGGTTAATTAGTACTTCAAAGGCTACATTTGAAGAAAAAGCAGCTTCTCAGGCAAAGGACATCCACAAAGCTTTTTACAACTATGTCAGTAACCTCAAAGGAAATGCACAAAAATGCACAGAACATATAGTAAATGGCATTACCCACACTGAACCAGAGGCCATTGCCAATCTTTTAGCTGACAGGTTCATTTCAAATTTCCCTGCCTCTTCCACCAGATAGTCCAAAGGAAATACCACATACCACAATCCCCTCAAGCATTACTAGGGAACAGGTCATCAATGCACTTTCCAAGGCCAGAAACACTGCATTGATGGCTCTCAATAACATCCTGGGATGTTTAATAAATAGCATGAAACATGACCTCTCTGCTCCACTTGAACTGCTTTTCAACTGGAACCTTCAGTCAGGCTTTGTGCCCAAGGAATGGAAGATGGCTACAGTCATTTCCTTGCACAAAGGAGGTCCAACCACTGATATGGGTAACTACAGGCCCATACGTCTTATAGGCCTCATATGTAAGGCCATGGAAAGAATCAATGTGGATATGATAAATGAAGACATAGATAATCTACAAATGCTGGACCCGTCACAACTCAGCTTTGTTAAAAGAAGGTCATGCCTGTTAAATCTGGTGGACTTTGTTGAGAAGATCACCAAAGCACTGAATGAAGATAAGACTGTGCACACAGCTTACCTCAACCTGGCCAAGGTTTTTGATACAATACCTCACTCAAACATTATAGACAAGCTCACTGATTTAGGTATGAACTCGCTGGATAGCCAACTGGCTCATTAATATGACCCAAGAGGTCAAAATAGGTGAGGCCACCACCACCAAGAGGCCAGTCATTAGCAGAGTCCCACATGGCTCCATACTGGGCTTGCTCCTTTTTGACTGCATTTGCAGATGATTGCAAGCTGAGGGTTATCATCAACTCTCCTGCAGACATTAGCATTCTTTAAGAAGGACTATCTCTGACTAACAAGTGGTGCTAAAGCCATGGTCTTAAACTGAGTGCTAAGAAATACATAATTGTACGCATTGAGAAGTCAACCATCCCTGCTAATTACCATGTTGATAATACACCCCTAAGAGCTGATCCAGTGGTCAGGGACCTGGGTATACACATAGACAGTAGCCTTACCTTCAACTATCACGTAGCCGCAGTGGTGAGTAAATTCTTTTGTGTTGCTCAACTTATAAGTAAAAGTGTAAGTAAGTGCATGGCATCTAGGTTCAGAGAGGTCATTATCCCACTGCACTCTGCCCTTATCAGACCAATAATAGAGTACAATGCTCCCATTGGTATGTACCTAACCAGACATATGCAGCAACTAGAGCAACCTCAGAGTTTTCTTGAAAAAAGTATACAATGTGTGACAAACCTGCCTTATACAGACTGCCTTAAAACCCTTTCCCTCTACTCAGTCTCCTATAGATTGCTTAGGGGTGATCTATACCTGGCTTACAAGGCATACACAAACCCCACACTTATGAATCTCATACATATTCGTAAGTCAAAGAGTACCAGAAATAAATGGTCCAGGGGCCTGAATTTTGTCTGTGACTTAAATAGAGCATGATGCAGAGAATATTTGTCCCAGACACTGCCCCTCCTATGGAACAGGCTTCCCATTCATATGAAGCTGAGTTAATTTATTACCTAGTTTTAGCACAACCTATACCAGTATATGGGGAACAGGGCATTTACGCCAGGTCTGGCACACATGTCCCTTATGGACAGAGGTAGCTTATAAATTCCTGGCTCTCAGTGCCCTGTTTGGATATTGGACATCATTATTCCTTTGGGAAAACTTGGCTAGGCTTAGAAAGGGCCACTAGGTCATTAACCTAGTAACAATCTTTGAATCTATGAATCTATGAATAAGGCATATTTGTAGCAATAAATAGTCTGCTATCTTTAAATATTGTTTGAGATTGTTAACTACAAATAGTTAAGCATTTGCTTTAAAAATCATAGTACAAAGTTAAATATCCTAACATTCCATACTTCTTGATGTATATCTGACAGTTCTAAGATAAAATCAGAGCACTGATATGTAACAAGATGAATCATCATCCAAAACTTCCTTATATGCATTACAGAAGAGAAAAATCAGTAGAGAACTACATTTATAAGTCAGTAATCAGTACACAAATTAAGTTTTGTTCATTTATTTATTTGTGGTGGTTTGTTTTACATTAGGTAGGCTGCACCAAAGGCCTTCTCCAGCCATGAAACTTATAAACAAGAGCGCAGTATAATTGAATAAGTACAATAGCTACATAACTAATTAGCAGTTCTTTTATACAAGCTATATTCACCTTAGAACAAAAACATGAAGGCTTGACATCATGCAGTCAGTTGCAGCTCTGACGAAATCTGGAGAGACATTGTTATCTGCTTCAAGATGAGGAGCATCTTTAGTCAAGAGGAAAAAAAAATGAATTGGCAAACTCTGAGGTCCCTGCCATGACAAAGAATCATTTGTGAATGATAATAAAGGGCATTCAAGTAAAAAATGAGAAAGAAACAAAAAAGCTCAGTGCATTTTTCAGTAATTGAAATTAAGTTTTCTGTGGAGGGGAGTGCAGTAATTTAAATATAGCAGTTTAAAATTAGGGATGCTATAACAAGCTTTACTTTGAGATGAGCAGGAAGACAATGAGCTTTGTCTCACTTAAGGCAACGATGCTCTCCCATGCCAGACATACTCCATAAACAACATATTTTATTTAAGTCTATCCAAAAGAAACTACGTGTTTGGTGGTTGGGCTAGCAGTGAGGCATCATCTTCCAGTGTGGATATGAGATTATCTCCTCCTATTACACCACTTCCTTAGGTGGCTAAAGAGTTTGAGACATGAAGCATTTGTTCAGCAAAGCCTCTGTTTTTGTAATGGGATATTGGATGTTTTCAGTGAAGGACAAGAATGAATCAAGTTGTGCTATCAGGTATTTAAAAATATAAATTGTCTGTATGTTCTTACCACTGGGATTTAAAACAGACAAGTCTTTGACTGCTGTAGAGAACTTTTTTCTGTACTAAAGAGTAGGATCCTTGCTTTATTATAGTAACAGTGAGTCCTCCGTCATAATACCAGCTGAAGACTTGTAAAACATCACTGATTATTTTTTTAATAACAGTAATGTCTTTGCTTGAGTACCATAGGGCTGGGCTATAAAAAAGGAGGGTCACAATAAGGCATTAAACATAAAAATAGCAATATTTCAGATTATATAACTATTCATATTATGCCTGCATTCCTATGTATCTGTCTTTCTGTCTGTCTGTCCATCTATCTATCTATCTATCTATCTATCTATCTATCTATCTATCTATCCAGAGAGTCCTACAAGTTTCTGAGTCCCACATGACCAAAGACCACAGTCTCACAGGTAGGGAACCGATCATCTTGTAGACTGCAACAGCTACCACTCATGTTTGAACGTGACTGCATGTTCAAGTTAGATGTGGCAGCCATGCAGAGATACTAGAGAGAGTTGAAGCAAAATAAGTTTGGCAGCTGTGTGGTGGGTGTGGGGTAAGGTAGTGTAGCTTATTAGGCAGGGTATTTAGGTTTATGGATCATGGCAAATTTAAGGTTAGGGAGTGGGAGTGTATTTTATGGTTAGGGAGCAATCAGGGATTTCATGGTTGGGGGAGTGGAATTTTAGGTTTAAGAGCAAATGTGGTCTTTAGGTTTAGGAGGTGGAACAGAGTTTTATGTTTTAGCAGTGATCAGGTGAATTTAGGATTAAGAAGCAGGAGAGAAGTTTTAGGTTTATGGTTAGGGAGTTAGAGTGGAATTTTAGGTTTTGAGAAAAATCAGGGAACTTACAACTGTTAACAATGAAAGAACTGAATAAAATGCTTAGAAATGCATGCTGTCTTTAATTGCATTACATTCTCCTTTAGGTTTAGTTTATAGTTTTTCATGCCCCTAAATATCAAAGTTCAGAGTAAGTCAGGCACCCTTATATGCAATCCCCAAAGATGTCTCTCAACCTGCAGACTTTGAAAATAAGAATAATGGTCCTTGCAAAGTAGGAACATCCAGCTAAAAATATGGACATCTAATTACCATAAAATTTGAATACCAAATAGCATATAACTCTTCCAGCAGGAATGTGGGATACTACTTAGAAACAAGTTTAAAAACAGAGTGACAAAATAATTAAAAAATATAATCACATTATCAAAGAGACAGTGTAATAATTTCTTTAAAGTATTGGTGGCACTAATATGCTAGTCATGTTCTGCATAAAAAAATCGGGTCTATATTAGTTCACCGAAACTTATCTTCAGCGAACACCTTTTCATCAACATATATTAAGTGAAAATCACTTCTGCGATTCACTGAATTTTCCAAGGGCAATGAAATAACTGCCCTGCAGCACAACAGAACCCACAATTAACTAAATCAAACCCAGCCAAGTGGGGGGGTGCCCCCCCATTATATATACCAACTCCGAGATCGCACTACAATGGGGAAATGGGAAAGTTGTGTAGTTGGCCAGTAACTTCATTGCCTTTAGAAAATTCAGTGAATCACAGAAGTGATTTTCACTGAATATATGTTGATGAAAAGGTGTTCGCTGAAGATACGCTTTGGCAAACTAATATAAACCCAAAAAAATCATATGATGAAGAGGATTCCTAAAATTATGTGAAGGGGTAAATGAAGCCTGAAAATAGGGACATACCTCCAAAAATGGGGACATCCTGTGCAGGGGTAAATCAGGCCAGAAAATAGGAATATTCTTTTAAATAGGGACAGTTGAGTGGTCTACGTATTATATTATATGTTATTATATATTATAGCATTTCAACTTACAAATTAGAATCATACATAGGCCCAGGTGCTAGGGCTTTGGAAAGAAAAAGAGAACGCAAAGGCAAAGGATCTCTTCTCCTCATACAAGAGAACATAAGAAGCTTGGTAACAAGAGGATGACCCTTCAGTTGTTGTTGTTGTATCTTTCGGCTTTTCCCGGTTAGGGGTCGCCACAGTGGAACTCTGGTCCGCTAATGATTGGCAGTAGATTTTTACATGCCGAGTTACTGGCCCTGATGCACAACCTTCAGTGAAGGTATGCCCATTCACGCATGTCTCCACACAGAAGACGCTCTAGCTGAGAATCGAACAGGACAACATCTTACTGTGAGGCGACAACGCTACTGCAGCACCACCACCGCAGTCCACAGGATGACCCTTTAGTGAAGACTGGAAATGAAGTTCTGCCACCCACATTTAATTATTGTGCACATATGTATATTGTGTGTGTGTGTGTGTGTGTGTGTGTGTGTGTGTGTGTGTGTGTGTGTGTGTGTGTGTGTGTGTGTGTGTGTGTGTGTGTGAGTGTATTACTCTCTTTCCATTCCATTCACATTAGTTCATACCCGTATAGCAAGGCTGAGGATTATGCATAAGCAAGATTGCAAATGAGGTAGCATGTGTGGTCGTTTAGAGAACCACAGTTTATATAATATCTTTAAATATGTTTAATTATCATTAACACCCCTCCCCCAGATATTTACCACAGAGTAGTAAATGACAACTTCAGAAGCAGAATTCTAAGCACTTGATCTGCTTCTCCTTGAGATACCCCCTCCCAGTGTATGACACAGTTCTCTGTTCTAGGACATTTATTCTAGTGTCATACTATCACTCATACAGATGAAAGCAAAATATTGCTAATAAAAATACTTGTCTGCAGTTTTATTTAATCATTTTTTTAAAACAATATAGCGATTTGTTGTTGCACTTACGTTCAAGTCAGGTTTCTTATGACAGCAAACTAACCTGTAACACATTTGCATTTTACTCTAAACCTCATTCTTTATTCATATTTTTGTATTTTGACTTTTTCACTTAAAAAGTATCATATCAAGATACTGACACCAAATTACCATTTTTAGATTAATTGTATAATGCTAGATGAGGTTAGAAAACCTTATTTTCTTCATCTACATGCAAGTACACTCACCCATGTATAGTTCTAAATTAAACTCACTAGTGGTTTGTGGTCTAGTGTTATTTTTCCTGTTGTCATTCAACCTTACAATGTTTGTTTCAGAGTAAAGTTGATCTCCTGTCAGCATTGTTTTTCTCATTGCATTTGGTAATGAATTGTGCACAGAAGAATTTTTACAGTTTAAACTTTCTGTTTTCATATTTGCTTTAGGTTTTAAAATAAATGCTCTGCCTAAGGAATCTTAAAGTTGTCTTCAAATGTCTCATGTAGATCAAAAGTTAAAAAGATTTGTTTTGTTTTATAAATGTCTTACTATATTAATCTACTAAACTAGCATCTATTCCAGATATGTTATTACCATTACATATCATAGGTGTACCTTTCTGGACTTTAGAAGTATCTTGTAGCTTTCCACTGTTGTCTTGCGGTGTATGTGTCCACTATGATGTAAATGTCAGTATTCAAAATGAAACGCTGTACAACAATGGCCAATGAAGTAAAGTTCTCTTGGAGACTAGGTAGTGTGGTTAAATGATATAATACTTTTAAAGGTGCAACATATATAGCAAAACATTTGCATAAATTTCCAGTGCTTCAATTAAATGATCTTACAAGATATTCACGCTGTGAATGCAGTTATACTATAGCGAAATGATGGCTCCAAAGTGTCCAGTCTTATGATGGCTCCAAAGTATCCAGTCTTTTTAGTCTGATATACAAAGTATCCACACTGAAGATGCAGCTGCTATGTGACTGTGATGAACTGTGATAACAGCTTAGCCAGTCTAACAGATCAAATGAGAGCTTCTTGCTTTAATGGCAGTTAAAATCCTTTTATTATAGAGAAAGTTAAAATCTTCATGTCAAGTTAAAATCTTGATGTAGAATAAAACAGCCCCTCTGTATTACAAACGATAAGTGCTTTCGGTACCTTCTTCAGATCATAGAGATTGGGACTGGAAGTTCCTTTTTATAGTGCTTACTTCCTTTACTGTTGGGACAATCATTCAATCATCACACTGTCAATCAGCTGTTTAAACTCATGATGTAAATGTCCAACATTGATTATGTTTTGAAATGTTTCCTTTGCTTCACCAGTTGTAGTGTTTTGAAATATGGACTTTAAGAATTATTTACCAGATCACGTAGGCTCCTTTTGAAACGTCAGCAGTCAAGATGCAGACAAGCTGAAAATAAAGGCCAAAAAAACAGGAGAAAACTGAATCTCAAAAATCACTCTTCTCCTTTAAATGCCTTTTTGCAAGGGGGGGGGCAAGCACCCCTGCACCCTCTATGTGGGATGCAAGCCCACCACATTCCTCAAACATATATACCAACTCCAAGATCGACAAACCTCAGAGAAAAGGGAATATTCAGAGAAATTGCATCTTGGACTTGTTCTATTTAAGTCTGAGCTTTCAGCCATTCAGTCTGCGTATTTCAGGACTCACTTTAATAGGTCCTGACATTTCATACGGTTATCAATCAAAAATACTGTGCTAGCTATTCTCATGTTTGGGCAGTAATTCCAACTACTACCACAGCCTGGATAATCCTAGCACTGCTTCAAGGGAAGGATTACAAATAGAGCTACATCTATCTATATTTAGATAGATATATGTGTATGTATATATATATATATATATATATATATATATATATATATATATATATATATATATATGGGTCTACTACTGTAGATCAAAATTACACTATTTTGAAATATGATAGTAGTGTCCCACTAACGCAAAAGTACACCAGTGAAAGTGCACTTTCGTGAAAGTCATTAGGTCGAACGGGACATTTCCTGCACTGTGGTGCAGTAGTGATGGACCTTAGGGTTAGGGCTTGGGTTAAGGATAGTCAATAGCTAGTAGGGCTATCCACTATCCTTATCCCAAGCCCAAACCGTAAGGTCCGTGACTACACACCACAGTATAGGAAATAGGTCTGTAACTACTGCTCAGTGGAGGAAATATAGTTATCAGTGAAATAGTCTTTCAGTGAAGTGATACAAATCTACATATATATATATATATATATATATATATATATATATATATGTACAGATACACAAATACACACGTACACACACACTGTCACGCACAGGGTGTTTTGTTTCTGTTCAGTTGCTCAGTATTTCCTTTTTATGAGGAGACCCTGAGTACATTTATAATATTGAACTAAAGCTCCAGGACTTTGTTGTGCCTTGAGTGAGATTCCCTCTGTCAGAATTTGAAAATGTTTATGCAAGAACGTGCTTTTAAGTGGCTTTCTTTTATTAAATCTCTGTTTTAAGCAGAGGTATCATAACTGAATAATTCTTTAGTGTTCTCGTACTCACCTATGAGTGTTAATGTCTGTACTTATTGACTCTGTTTGTGACCAAATTAGTTGTTTAATGTTATAAATATCAAATGTAGCATCACCCCATCCTTCCTGCATCTGATATAAAGAGTGATTTGTAGAGACAGCAGATAATATAACACAAACTAGAAGGAAGTAATGTCAAAATAGTAAACAGATAGACTATAAACTTGGGTATCAGTAGGAAACAGAGGGATAGAAGCTAGAATAATAGTTTATTTAAATGTTACAGTCTTGTAATTTGAATAAAGAAAGTGAAGAGCATTTTGTGATCACACAAACTTTGTATATGGTGAGTTTGCATTCTTGCTTTGTACATACTTGAAATGTGTGTTCAAAGCTCTTAATTTCTAGATATTGTCAAATTTTAACTTCTAGTCATTGTGTAGTTTAGCAAAAATGCGTTTGTCATTCTTTATGGCAATTTTATTTTCAAAATAGCATATTTAACAACTTAAATTAAAACACTTATTATTCAGTGTTATCACAATTTTACTATTTCTACGAACTTTATCAAATTCTTAGTTATTTAGTCTTTTTCTACTATTTTTTTCTACTTTTGTTATATAGTGAACACTACTATGAGAGTTTACTACACTTTTTATTGCTCCTTATTTTATTCTGTTTTGTATCACTAACTGCAGTGTACGTCCCCCCTCCCACAATTAATGTTCCATTTGGCACATAGAAAGTTGATTGTTTGAGAATCAAACACTTAATTGTCGAACATGAAATGCAGTGACCGGGGAACATTGAGTAAGCACCCATAACACACTTCTCCACTACCTCATCAACTGAATGTCATAACAGAACTGTAGAAATAAAGAAATAAACACAGGTTTACTACAATAAGAGCGCAAATCATCAGCAAAAGCCCTGGCATAAACTCCCCATTAAAAGCGCAAAGTCCTGTTCAAAATTTCAAAATTTCCCTCCAAGTCTCCTAAAGTGGTACACATTAATATCCTCTTCAGACATTTCAAATTTAATTCTAACCTTTTCATCTAATCTTTGTTATCCTTATGTCATATATAACATCCCACTAATTATTCCCCCTTCCTTATGTAACTCTCTGTATGGCATTTTCATTTATCCCAGCTCATGTCTCTTTTGTTTATTAACCTATTTTTAGAATTCATGTATATTGCACTTGTATTGTTCTTCACTTCTAAACAGCTGTGACTCACTGGTGTTTCTTATTTCAATGAACGTCTTGTTATCCTGTTACTTGCATCCATGACTGCCATATTACATAGACTAATATGAGACCACAGCAAAGCAATGGGTTTAACCCCTATATGTACATTTACAATGCTCACTAAGCTTAGGGCTTCATGCAGCAATCAGGCAGGGTATTTAGGTTTATAGAACAGGTGGGGGGCATTTCCTTGCCTGCATTCAGTACTTGTTCCTGAAAAGGTTATTCTGCTGAACACATCTCCCAGTAAACACGAATTTTGGTTCACCTTCCACAGTCTACTTACTTCAGCAAATAGTTGTCTACCTTCTTGACTTCTAGGTAGATTTTTGTTTTTTGTACACTGTTTTTTTTTTTACTTTTCCACTATCTGAGATAGAAGTATTTTGGATGCTGAAAAGCAATCTAATCCATACATGCTGTTTACTTTCTTCCTTCCCAAACGGGTAGTTTTGGATGGATTTTAGCCATCAGGTTCCTTTATTTTATGCTTGTCATCACTATACCTTTTAGTTTTACTAACCCTACCTAAAAGGAGCTCTGTTACTAACCCTTTATTTATAATTCATCTGTGTCATCAGAAAAGTCATTGTATCATTTTCTGCTGCTGTTGTCTACAATGCATATTTAAGTGCTTTTCCTGCTACCTGTGGAACACGCTTAGTTAGTTTATATATTCTTCTGTGACCCATGACTGAAATAAGCTATATAATTACAAAGATATTCTATCAATGTGCCAGATTCCAAATACATACATTTGTTTTTAGCCATTCTCCTGAGGCATTTTAGTTATTGTTTGAGTGGTTAAATGCACAATATTAATTAGAACAAGCAGTTTTCTTTATAATTTCCACCCCATGTGGGAAGATGAGGCACTTTGCTCGAACACAAAGATTTATAATTCATACTTTCACCTCTCAGTTTGTTTAATGCTTAGTTTACCTACTCTCTTATCTTCTTCAACCATCTGTCTTTCTGTTTCACATTTTTTAACTAAAGCACTCAGCATAAACTGTACATACATACATACATGCATACATAAATACATGGGGAAGGAAATCTAGCTGAATCAACTTATAGCTGACATCTGTTTAGTCAACACAATTTAGTCAGCTATGCAGATGGGTAACAGGTGTGTGAGATCGCACAGTTCTCAGGGTTGCCCATTCCACAATATTGTGTGAACTTGTTGTTAGTATGTATAATTGGCAGGAGGTATGGGGGCACACTGTTTTTTTTATATTATTTTATTTTATTTTATTTTAATTTAATTTTGCATGCATTAAAGTTATTGCTCAAAGCATGCTTGCTGACACATTAGTAGGAGCATTGATATTTGGTTCTGTTGATTGTTTTAAGCAGACGTCTCTCTCTCTCTCTTTCTCTTTCTCTCTCTATATATATCTATTTATGTACGTATATATGAAATATATATATATATATATATATATATATATATATATATATATATATATATATACATATACACACACCAACCAGGGCATGGCTAACTTGGATCTCTTTTGATCATTCCCCGCAACATCTTAGTGCAAGAAATCTGGACAAAACCAATAATAATTAGGGGATAAAGGCCCAACATAGGGACAATAAATATTGCTTTTATTAACTTTGAAATCTGATAGAATAACAGGTTTTTGCATAAGTATGCATTTTCTAAAGGGTTTAAAGTCTGAAACCCAGATGTCTGTCATTATTTAGTTGCTTCAATCTTCAATGATTTGCCAGAAAACATACCATTTTATGAGCAGTAGACCAACAATAAGAAGGAAAAATCTGGACATTCTTTGAAATTCTGGGAGGTTGAGAGTTATACTTCGGATGAGTTTACTTTCTGAGTAATGAAATAACCAATTAAATAAAGAACTTTGATCTTTGTTTATTAATTACTATTTTGATGCCCATGACAATGCAATGGCAAATCCCAAAATGTAGGAGGCTGAATTTCTAAAAATGTGGATTTAAATATTTTAAGTCTAAGAATGCCATTTCTTAGAATATTTCCTTTTTTCCAAAGTATGGTGATGTCAATGACATATAAAAATTTGGGGGTGTAGGGGGGGGGCTTGTCTACCCTGCAAAGATAAGTTTAAGGGAGAAGAGCAGTGTTGAGTAATTTCTCTTCTCCTGCATTTTCAGTATTTTTTTTTTGCATTTCAGGATTCATCATTATGAGTCCTGGAATTTCAATAGGGAGCCTTCTGGGAGTAATAAAGAGAAACAGAAAGAAGAATTGCAAAACAAAGGGAAGAACAGATAAAACACCGTCAAATAAGGCTACACAAGGTACAGGAAGAAGGTGTAGGTGAAGGGTAAAAATGTGAAAATATAAGGATTGTTCAAGGAAGATTAGAAGTATATGGAGATAACGAAGAAGAGTTTTTTTCTAATATTTATTTCATAATCCTAGAGGAATAGCTTATTAAAATATAAATTTATTCACCACTAATATCTTAAGTTTGTTGGTAGTTTTTAATATTATTATTTGCTGGTATGGGGAGAAAAGCAAACATTTTTGTGTGTAATATTTGCATTTAGATTTGTGCTGTCTGAAAATCCTGGCATTTATAAAATTGTGATTTTCCACTGTCACGTCTCAGTTACAAGTATATTTATTGCATATATTTTAGTTAAGGGATCTTTTCAGATATTCTTCTCTAGCAGTAATTTGTGCAGTTTACTTTCTTTGTAAATTGGTTCCTTTGTTTATTTTATTTAAAAAAATATTAACTGATGTAGGCCACTCGCTTACTCACTTGGATCACTTCAGGCTCACTCAGAAAAAAATACAAAAACAACAGAATGAAAGAAAAGAGACATAATTACAAGAACAACTGTGGTAAGCAACAGAAGGTAGGTCTGTATTCAGGTTACATCACTATGGGCTAGATTCCAAAAGATTCTACTCAGTGTAAGTCACTGACTCTGGTGGAAGGCCTGTCTATAAACAGATGTACACCAGTGGTCAGTTTCCAAACACACTTGCTCTTAGTGTAAGTGGTCACTTAGACTGAGAGCAGATCTTTTGGATTCAGGGCCTGTGCAGTTACACTGTTTTTCAGTAATATGTATAATATGTATTGACAGGGTTAGAGTAGAGAAGTGCAGAAAAGGGTGAAGAGGAGTAGAAATAGGGAGTGGCAGGGAAATGGACAGTAAGCAGTAACTAGAAACATTTGGTTCTCAGACCAAGTCTAATTCGATCAATTTAATTTCCTTAGAACTTGCCTAGTATTTCTGTCATCCTTGTTCTATTTCATCCATTCTTTATCAGTGAATCTTTAGGGTTTTCATCTTGTATTTTTTTGGCACACAAACTAATGCCCCATCTATATTCCATTAGCCTTCTAAAATGTCTTTCTGTTTTGCTACCTCTAACTTTGGGGTATTTTGTACTTTGGGGCTTCTAGAATAGTTGCTTCTGTTTGACCTTTTGTTTAATGCTACAGTTACTCCCTCCTCTGTATTTTGAGCTAGCTAGTCTTCCTCTCCTTTCAGGACTTTCAAGGGGGTATCGTCTTACTTCTGA
The DNA here is from genome assembly GCF_019279795.1 of Protopterus annectens. Classification (NCBI taxonomy): domain Eukaryota; kingdom Metazoa; phylum Chordata; order Ceratodontiformes; family Protopteridae; genus Protopterus; species Protopterus annectens. The sequence goes on from NC_056741.1 coordinate 1,093,206,404, forward strand.
AACTCCCTTCATTTCAGAAATATTTTCAGAGCCATATATTTGGCTGTATCTCATATCATTACTCTGATAAGTTAAACTGATATAATGAGTTTACTGCAGAACAAACTACCACTATGACCCACTTTTAGTTAATTTAGCTTCTGCGTACCTGTCTTCACTGTTCCTTGCAGAGTTTAAAAATGCATACTGTCTGGGGACATTTATTTAGTCATAATTGTTGCATCTGAATTTGGAGTCAGAACTGAAGCCCACATAACTTCAGAGCTGTAAAACTATTTTCCATAGGTCTTTATTTGTTACTAACTGCAAAACAGAAACTAATGACATGATAGAAGAGAAGATGCATTTCTCTTCAATTTATCCAATCCTATCTGATAACAAAGGTTAATGTCACAAAATGCTACATCTTAAAATCTGTGCATACATAATGATGCATAGTAGGTTTCATAAATCACTTGGTGCATAACATTTAATTCTGCTTCAATTCTTGTTGCACAGTTATAAGTGACATCCTAGCTAGTTTGTTAAACAATTAACTATGAAACTTCAGTGGTGACAAGCTGTGAAAGTCATATACTGTTCTGAAGTCATCCATACCTATTTGTTTCATTTTTTCAGCATTTATCTGAAAAAAATATACTAAAGATGACAAATGCAACCATAAGCAAATTGGTGGTACAAATTCTAAAGAATATGTGTACTGTAGGAAGACGGAGGAAAATAATACGTTTGCATGCATTATTATCTAAGTATGTTACACAATTTATTTAATCATTTTTCACAATTGTGTATGGAAACTAATGCTTCCGCTATGAGTGGGCAAAGTTCAGCCCACCAAGGTTCCCAGTCCCGAACTGCATCCACCTGAAAAAGAATGGCAGAAAAACACTTTTTAAGTGTCTGCTCCCTGCATCCCCAATGTGAGTGGCAAGCTCCCAAACGTATATGCATCAACTTGATGTTCAAACCAAGTCAAAGAAAGTCAAATTACCCCAGAAAAGGGCATCACTGCCAGCGCAACTTGCAGACAATGATTTCCTGTGGAGTAGCTCTGATAGTTGGTGGATTGAACTTTGGGCAAATGATGCTTGGAAATTCAGTCTTCATACATCCATAGGTTACCCAAAACTAACAGCTATGGAAATGTACAGCAATAGTACAATGGCAATGTATATAATATGGGGCAAATATTGGTATGGTTACCACCAAAATACTCCGTGCACATGTATCACCTCCAAGTTTTACACAAAATGTTCAATAATAAATGTGAAACAGTGCTTCCAGTTCATCAGATCTGATGGCAGTTTCAGCTTTTCTCTGAAATGAAATATCAGTCAACTGTAAAAATAGTTTTTGTGGCTAAGAGTAGCAGCTGGTTTCATAGTCGGGGTTGTCTACCTTCATTTGAAGCCAGCCTATCCAAGTTGTGAGCACAGCTTTTTGTGTTATCTGATTTCCTGAGGCTCTTAAGTTTGCCTTTATACTACTGTATAATGAGTTACAATTCTGTGAGACAGTAACAGTATCTTAGCTGCTCTTTGTGGCCTAGCTGTGACTGATTCAATAGACATTTGGATACAGAAAACCTATAAGTATACTTTTTGGCACTTAACCTGTTATCAGTGATAGTCAACAAAACTACTGCATTTATTAATTTGCTTGAGATTGCTTTTCTTGGTGTCTGCATTTTGTTTAGTTAACAAAACTGCTGCATTTATTAATTTGCTTGAGATTGCTTTTCTTGGCATTATTTTGTTCCCAGCCTCCCTCCCTATTGGTGTCTTGTTCTTGTACTTGGTGGCTTTGCAGTTGCCCGGGCCTACTGTAAATTTGATCTGGGACACTCCTCCCAGTCTAGTGTCATTAGCCCATTCTACCTAATACAGAGAGAATATTTGAGAAGGGCAACCCACTTAGGTTCTTAACCTTGAATTATCTTCTGTTCCTCCTTTCTCCCATTCCACTTTACTTAAAAAAAAAAAAAAAAAAAAAAAAAAACTTTGCTAGAATCTCCTTGTGTTCTGACTGAGTGTGCTACTCAAACAATCTGGAAATATAGAGCCGATAAGTATATTTTTGGCACTTTTTAACTGTTCAGAGTTGAATAAAACAATAATTGAATTCAGTTCAGAATACGGTTTGAATAAATTGCATTTATTTAAACTGTTTTTGCTTTAATATTGCTACACACTCGTGTGCTAGCTTGCACTGCACTTGAATTGTTTTTAGTGCTGTTTTAGTTGCTTTTCTGTAAAAAAAAAATCTAAGCTTGTTTCCTGTCTTTAATGTAAGTAGTCTAGTCCAAATACAGATTTGCTGAATCCAGGACTGTTTGTAAGCTTTTGAGCCCCCCCCCCAAGCCTTTCTGTGTTGGGGGGAAGCCTTCTAGCTTATCAGTTGGAGTGGTAAGCACTAGCCTATCTACCACAAGAGAAGTGGTTTCTGGCCAAGAAATTGTAGTTTATTGGCCGTTTGGGCAGTTTTTCCATCTCTTTCAACTTTCTGGTTTAAAAGCCTGCATTTGGGCTTGTTTCCTGCCTTTCCTGTAACTAGTGTAGTCCAGATACAGATTTGCTGTATCCAGGACTGTTTCTAAGCTTCTGAGTGGTGCCAAAAAGTCTGCTTTTCAATTTTTCCCTTAGATCTGCTAGTTCTCTCTTTTACTCCACTTTTACTAGCTTATTAATCTAGCACTTTACCAGACTTCTTGTAGCAATTATTGCAGCACACAAAAGTGCTACCAGCACTAAACATTCTACAAGGAAACAGCTCCAGTATTTATTATTAATTCCCACCCCTCCAGGCATGTCTAAAGGTCAGTTCCCTGTGCTTTCTCCTATTAACCTGGTAAACTTGGGCATCCTGAGACAATGTAGCAACTGCCTCATGTACACTGACAACCCTCTCCTCTTGCCTTCCAACACTCAGACTTGTGAGAGATGCACTTATATATCCAAACTGAAAGCCATGCACTCTCCAGCCAAGACTGGAATAGCTGTTCAAGAGGAAAAGGTCAAGTCTTGTACCATACCACATGGGACACATAGCCCTCTAGAACACAAACCAGCACTGCCTTTACATACAAACACAAACCACACACCCACCTTCATGGAGGCTGTCAAAAAAAATCTACCCAAATAACAGAGACCTCCAAGGCAGAAACGCACTCGACCACCACAATACAACACAAGTCACGAGACAATTAACTCTCCTAAACAGTGTGCCACTCAACCAAAACCCCTAAGGCAAAACAGCATATCCAACACACTAGTCATAGGTGACTTGATAGTGAGCAACACTGATGTCCCACTCACTCGGTTGAATAAGGAGAAAGTAATAGTCAGCTGCCTGTCAGGTGCCAGGATCCACCACATAACACACTCACTCAAGTCCTTTAACAACAGGTACAAATAAGACTCTGTTACTGTACATGTGGGTATGAATGACCTGAGACGTACCTCCCTGGACTGCATGAAAAGAGACATGGAGGAGCTCTTGGATTATGTAGCTTAAGTGGGTATGACCCTAAGCCTGAGCAGCCTCTTACCATCACCTAGAATGATACCACAGTAAAAGCAGAAAATGATTGATTTCAACAATTGGCTGTTTCTGGTGTCATTTTAAGGGGATCCAGTATCTGTCTGCCTTGGATGATGATTGATAAACCTTGATGCTTTGCCAGAGATGGCCTGCATCTGTCACCCCTGGGCTTCTGGATAATGGCCAAGGCTCTTGCCACCCCTATAGTGCCTTTTTCAGGTTGTGTTCCAAAGACCAAATTACCACCATAACAGCTACAAACAAATGCAATCTGAGGATCATGCTGCTCAATGCTAGAAATTGAAATCTCAAAATGCATTCGCTCAAAGCACTCCTTAAAATGGAGAACATTGACATTTGTGCTGTTAACAGAGACCTGGTTCAAGGTAGCAGAAAGCACCCCTGCACTACCAGGCTATAACTCATTCCACACCTTTTTGCCCCAGAACATGGACCGAAGCTCCAAAGGCAGTGGTGTTTCCATATTCATAAAGGATGTGCACACCTCCAAACTGGTAGCCCAACATAAACCATCAGAGATACTTCAGGTGCAGTTAACATTGGGTAAGACTACGATTCAGGTCGTAGCCTGCTATAGGTCCCCAACCATGTCCCAAGACTCAGACTCCATGTTCCTAAGCATCCTGGAGAATATAAGGGTCCAACCTAACACACTCCTACTGGGTGACTTTAACTACCCCTCCATTAAATGGGAAAACTGCTCATGTACCAATATACTTGCCCAGCCTTTCCTGGAATTCATTAATTCTAATGCCCTGGACCAGATTGTTTTTACCCCCACTAGAGGTAGCAACATCCTTGACCTGGTCATTACTAACATGTGCGACTGTTGCTCTACACCAATAGTCAGCTCCTCCCTGGTTAGATCTGACCACAAACTAATCACCTTGGAAATACACACCCCTCCTATCCACCCCCCCCCCCCAGCAAAGGTAACCACCATGAAAAACTTCTCCAAAGCTAACTTTGGGCTCCTAAAAACAGAGGTGGCTAACTTCACAGCACCCATGCAAATGGAGAATAGTTACATGACCACCGATTCATACACCAATATACTGTATGAGCACGTACACAAATGCATGGATCTCACCATACCCAATAGAACCAAGATGCTGTCCTTCAAAAAAAAGAACCAAAAACACCAACGACCAGCAAAATGCGATAATAGACACCATACACTCAAATAAATTCCAAGTTGCACTTTATTGAATGTCTCCAGACCAGTTTCGGCTATCCAGCCTTCTTCAACTTTTTTATTCCACTGAAGGAGGCTGGATAGCCGAAACCGGTCTGGTGACATTCAATAAAATGCAACTTGGAATTTATTTGAGTGTATGGTGTCTATTATCGCATTTTGCTGGTCATTGGTGTTTTTGGTTCATGGTTTGACCGTGCACGCCATCCCTGCAGGGCATCAAGTTTGGTCTTCAAAAAAAGAAGCCATTCTGGTGGTCCCCTGCAATAAACAAACTTTACAAAAGAAGGTGGAAACTGATGCAGAATAAAGTGAAATCCCTAGACTGGAAAAACTCCTTTATCAGCCTCAACAAAAAGTTGAGATCCCTCATCAAATCCTCTAAAGCTAGCTATGAAAACAGAATTGCAGCAGATAGTAAAGACAACCACAAGGTCTTCTATAGTTATATAAGGAATTTCCACGGCAATACCCAGATTTGCTCTGAGCTACTGCACAATGGTACCTCCTATACTGAGCCAACATATATTGCCAATATACTGACTGACAGATTCACTGCCAACTTTACCCCTCTCTCCCCCACCAAAGGACCAATCACAATACCAGTAGATTGCCAGGCACCCAATATTACTGCTGTACAGGTTAAAACAGCACCATCCAAGGCCAAAAATACAGCTTCTATGGGACCCGACAATATCCCTGGCTGTATTCTACATGAACTACAGAGTGAACTGGCACCTCACCTGTGTGCCCTGTTCAATCACAGCCTCACCTCAGGCTTTGCCCCTACTGAATGGTGCACTGCTACAGTCATCCCTCTCCACAAAGGAGTAGCAACTACAGACCCTGGGAACTACCACCCCATTAGCCTGACGAGTCTGATATGCAAAGCTATGGAACGCATCATCATGGACCTAATAAACAAGGATATAGGGAATCTCCAAACTCTCTATCTCATTCAGTTTGATTTTTTGAAGGGTAGATCATACATGCTCAGCCTGGTCGACTTCTTTGAGTCATCACCAGAGCTGTGGATGAAGGCAAGGTGGTTCATACAGCCTACCTTGATCTGTCCAAGGCCTTTGATTCCATTCCCCACTCAGGAATCATAGAAAACCTCACTAAGCTAGGCATCGACCCCTATATCACTAAGTGGGTTGCAAACTGCCTCACAAATAGAACCCACAGTGTGAAAGTAGCTAACTCCAAGTCAGACTGCTGACTAGTCACGAGTGAAGTCCCACAGGGTTCAGTCCTGGGTCCTCTCCTGTTTGGTATCTATTTCTCTGAAGTCCAGGCCAACACGAAGGGACTCAGTCTGACAAAGTTCGCAGATGATTGCAAGTTGGGAGCTATTATTAACTCCACAAGTGATGTTAACATCCTACAGAAAGGCCTCACTGAGACCAACGAGTGGTGTCAGAACCATGGCCTTAAGCTCAATGCCAAAAAATGTGTCATCATCCCCTTTGGGAAAAAAACAGTTCCTATGAATTACCACATCAATGGTAGTCCACTGAACACAGAAGGCATTATAAGAGATCTAGGAACACAGGTTGACAGCAACCTCTCTTTTGACCACCACATTGCCTCTGTGGTCAGAAAGTCCTTCTATGTGGCACATTTCATTACTAAGGGTTTTGCATCCAGGAAGAAAGAGGTCAGTGTCTCCCTCTACTCTTCCCTCATTAGACCAATCATTAAGTATAATGCCCCATTTGGCATGTATCTCACTAGACACCTGCAACAAATGGAGAGGCCACAAAAGTACCTCATAAAGAGGATCCTAGGCCTGAAACACTTGTCCTATATAGACAGACTCAAAAAGTCCAACTATTCTTTGTCTCATATTGCCTACTTAGAGACGATCTCTACTTGACTTACAAAGCCATGTCTGACCCAGCTCTGTTAGAAATGCTACATCTAAAGAAATCCCAACCCCTCAACACCACATGCTCCAGAGACGTCAACCTCATTACCACAATCAACAGAACAACTGGAGGGACAGGTGCATAATGCAGAGACTGCCCATGCTATGGAACAGACTTTCCATACATGTCAAACAAAGCACCTCACTGGCCCTCTTCTAGAGAAATCTTGATGAGTGGATGGGAAATAGAAAACTCACCCTAGAGATCACTCCAGTGGCTCTACTTGATAGAGGCACTGGGAACTAAGGTCGTATGGCACGATGCCATGGTAATCCTATAGGCCAGGCTTGTAAAGCCTCCAGGGCCATTAGCCTAGTACACACCTATGAACCTACAAACATATGTATAGCAAACAAAGGCTAGTTCTTGACATTTAGACGCACATTGTTAAAGTAATAAAGAAAAAAAAGTTTGTGACCTTTATTTGATTGGAACCTATTAAACCTTGGTGAATTAGCACATGGGGTTCCATGAAGTTAATAAAGGTTTACAGGATGTTAAGGATTGTAGTAGACCTTGCAGTCAAGATGTGCAGTATCTTTCCTAGTATAGCTGACCCAACACCTCTGTCCATTAGTACTTTCGCACAGTTGAAAGGGCAGTAGGCCCACTTATTTTGCTCACAGAGTGTGACGTTTAAGTTGGATATGATGCATTCAGTCAGGACCTACCACTGTCCAGGATATTTATATTTTTAAATCCCTTCCTGTTGACTACAGTTAGACCAAGAAATTTCCCATGTAGGGAGTATGACCTTAAATTTTGGAATGGTTCTAACGTAGCATAGCCTAATTTTTCTTCTAAGTTAGAGTAAGATGCATGAATAAAGAACAAGAATGAATGAATTAATGACTTACAGGTCCTGAAACACCTCCTTGGTTATCTGAGATGAGTAAGACAGAGTTCTATAAAGGTCAATGTTATCATATAGAAATACTTTGTTTTGGATACAAATGGTAAGGTAGTTAAGAAATATGGTAAATAGTAGAAATCCAAATATGGAGCTTTGAAGGACACCCTGAATGAGGGAGAAGGAGATGTTGAAGATCACCTAAAGACTACCCTGAAAGTATGACCTAATAGGTAGTTATGGAATTATGGCTAGGATGCTCCATTTACATCTGTTTTGGTATGTCCTGCTAGTAGGAGTATGTGAAATACAGTGTTAAGTTAATAAAAATGACTACACTACATTAGCTAGCATCTATACATAGTCAGTGGTATTTGCAAGGAACAGAAGTGCTGTAGAGTTAGTATGTTGTTTTATTTGTGTGAATACAACAGATTTCAACATTTTTTCATGAGAGTAGCAAACATGTAAGACAGAAAGTATTTAATAGTAGTTGGTGAGACTATTTTGCAGTGAAAAAATAGTCAACGATATCTACAAATACAAAAAGGCTTCAGCATTGATAGGTGAAAGATTGAATTAGGTGGGATGGAGGTGATTCATTTACATGTTGTTAGAAAATTCAACTGTCTCAGGTCTGTAATGGCTATTTATGCCTTTTGGGTTTTATATAGTGCGGAATTTAGTTTGAGAAAAAACTATGATGCAGAACCTAAAAGTAGAGATGTGGTGTGAATTCATCATGTCATAGAAAGTAATGTAAACATTTCTAGTGACAAAACAGTGTTGGTATGACCAGTCTGTTGAAAGGTCATTATTAAAACATAGTATAACAGAATGGATATCAGTGCTTTGTAATATATAGCAATGAATCAATTTAAAATAAGTTATTGATTTGTTTGTTTTGTTAGTTTGTTTGTCTGTTTGTTTATTTTTGTGGGATCAACATGAGATAGATGTATTTGGTGGCTTTTCAAACTTTCCTTGGGTCATAGTCATTGTAGCAGAGGCAATGTCTTCTTCTTCTGCTTGGGATAGAGAAAGCACAATATGTTCCCATTCCTTGAGAGTGTGGAAACATATTATATGTGTATCATATGTGTGCAGTGTATCTACTATGCTAAAATCTGACAGCACATATGCTTTGATAACTATCAATACAGATGAATGTCTAGCAGGTTATAACTTGTTAATTCAGCTTTTTTTGATGGCAGTATATCACTGGCTATGGGAATACATGTGATTGGTTTACAGTAATCCCCACTATGGTATTTTTGAAAGTTAATCAGACGTAAAACCAACAGTAGTGTTACAATTCCAACAACGGTATTGCTGAAAGTTAATCTGACCTAAAACTAACAGCAGTCTTACACAAGTCCAGTAGGACTGTTTTTTTATATCATGGCAAACATTTAACTGGATGACAATACAAACATATATTTAATGAGGCATGTTGTAGGGACATTATTCACTGATTTGCTCCTAACCATTGTAACATAGACTAATGATGTATGGTCATCTAGATGTAAACAGCCATTACAAAATGATTAATTCAGCTAAAGTAACAAATCTTCTGCAGCCATATCTGACAAGGTTTTACAGTTACCCTGGAATTCTGAAAGACTTACTGTAACATGGAAGCCTTAACTTTGGAAGGTTACTTTATCATGATAAACCTTTCTGATTCTGAGATCACTCTCCTGTAGGGTCTCTCTGGGGAAATGACATGCTAATGTAGAATTGGGGTAGTGGGTAATGCTAATTAGATCTCACTTGGAAATGGCTGCAGCTCCTGATTAATTCAGCCAACTTATTTTTTTTTCTCTAGGAGCAATGTGTGTGCATGAGTGAATGTGTTTGTGTATATATTTATGCACATGTGGGTATGTGCGCATGTGTATGTGAATGTGTGTGGGGGGATACCTGTGCTACTGCTACACATGAGCCATAGTAAAAGTAGTAGGGTAGTAAAGTCTGACAAAGCACTGTCTGATTTAGAGATATAGTAAAGGTTCATAATGGCTAATTAGCAGCCAGAGATAATCTTTCTGAATCCAGCCATAGTGTATTTCACAAGGAATATGTCTCTATCTGGCCAGATGCCATGTTACAAAGTTTGAAAAAAAATGACTGCACAGGAGATCACATTTCTGAGGCAGTTAGTTGTTTGAGTACATTAAAGCTAAAACAGTGTAAGTGGCTCAACAGGTAGCATACTCACATTTTGTGCAGAAGGATATAGGTTCTCTTCCCCCCACTCGGTAGATGGTAATGCACTCACCTTTATTGCAGAAGGATATAGGCTCTCTTCCCCCACTCGGTAGAAGGTAATGCACTCACCTTTATTGCAGAAGGATATAGGTTCTCTTCCCCCACTCGGTAGAAGGTAATGCACTCACCTTTATTGCAGAAGGATATAGGCTCTCTTCCCCCACTCGGTAGAAGGTAATGCACTCACCTTTATTGCAGAAGGATATAGGTTCTCTTCCCCCACTCGGTAGATGGTAATGCACTCACCTTTATTGCAGAAGGATATAGGTTCTCTTCCCTCACTCGGTAGATGGTAATGCACTCACCTTTATTGCAGAAGGATATAGGCTCTCTTCCCCCACTCGGTAGAAGGTAATGCACTCACCTTTATTGCAGAAGGATATAGGTTCTCTTCCCCCACTCGGTAGAAGGTAATGCACTCACCTTTATTGCAGAAGGATATAGGCTCTCTTCCCCCACTCGGTAGAAGGTAATGCACTCATCTTTATTGCAGAAGGATATAGGCTCTCTTCCCCCACTCGGTAGAAGGTAATGCACTCACCTTTATTGCAGAAGGATATAGGTTCTCTTCCCCCACTCGGTAGAAGGTAATGCACTCACCTTTATTGCAGAAGGATATAGGCTCTCTTCCCCCACTCGGTAGAAGGTAATGCACTCACCTTTATTGCAGAAGGATATAGGCTCTCTTCCCACCACTCGGTAGAAGGTAATGCACTCACCTTTATTGCAGAAGGATATAGGCTCTCTTCCCCCACTCGGTAGAAGGTAATGCACTCACCTTTATTGCAGAATGATATAGGCTCTCTTCCCCCACTCGGTAGAAGGTAATGCACTCACCTTTATTGCAGAAGGATATAGGCTCTCTTCCCCCACTCGGTAGAAGGTAATGCACTCACCTTTATTGCAGAAGGATATAGGTTCTCTTCCCCCACTCGGTAGAAGGTAATGCACTCACCTTTATTGCAGAAGGATATAGGCTCTCTTCCCCCACTTGGTAGAAGGTAATGCACTCACCTTTATTGCAGAAGGATATAGGTTCTCTTCCCCCACTCGGTAGATGAATTGTTAAAACTGTGGTGCAGCATAAAGGAGATACTCAACTCCTGTGGGTGCCATCTTCTAAATGCGACATTAAGCTGAGGCCCCATCTCCTTGAGTTGGTGGTAGCTCAGTTGGATATAAAAGATTCGATGACACTTTTCAAAAAGAGTAGGGGTCCTTTATTTAACACAGCATAAAATGCATTATTTATATATTTACAAAATGTACATATTTACAGGCACATATTTACACATGTATTTTTTTATTTATCATTTTTCTTAAAACAGCCATTGTTATTCTCCCATAACTGACCACCACTCCTTCCACAACCATAATCTAATTTTTGCAATATATATGAGAAAATCCATTTCCCATTAAACAAACTTTTATTGAGTCTTTCATTCCAAATAACCCATATTACATAAAATGAATTCTTATATACCTTTCTCACATATTGTTTCTTCTTGTTCTTATAATTTCCATGCATAATCATATTAATATCTATAAGGTTGATATCATTAATATTCTCAAAACATTTTCTTCACTCAACTTGTTCCAGAGTTTCACCATTCTTTTACATTACAAAAAAAATGATCTGTTGTCTCTCGCCCCTGCAAATAAACACACTCTTTCTACTTCCTTTTTTTTTGCCTGAACAGCAATGCCTTATTTTTTTATTTTCTTTATATTTTTCTTTTCTATATTATAATGCTCTCTTTTATTATTCTGCAAATTCTCTAATACATTTTTGGTTTACTATCAAATTTTCAAACGTAACTCCGTCGACTGCACTTTTGTCGAACATGGAAAGTCGAAAACGGTAATGTTGAACTCCAAAAGCCATACTAGGAACGGGTTTTAACATGGGTCGACATAGGGGTGATGTTTGTAGTTCAGCAATAGCAGTGAACACCTATCTCGACCCATGTTAAAACCCATTCCTAGTTTGGATTTTGGAGTTCGACATTGCCGTGTTCAACTTTGCAGTTCAACAAAAGTGCAGTCGATGGAGTTACATTTAAAAATTTGATAGTAAACCACATTTTTATACATTTTCCCGTACGGCACCTTCTCTTCCTTTCTTGCATCATTCTGCCATTGAAAAAAAGCAGTTTTTATACTTATTTTTAAATTCAGTCTACCATTCAGACCAGTTTTTATAGAGTCCTTCATGGTTATATTATCCTTCCATAACTGCATTGCTTCCCACTCTCCAATTTCATCCCATTATTTATCATTTATTCTTTTTATTCCCTTTCCTATCTTAATATATTCTCTTTCTTCCCTCTATATTGCTAAACTGTCTTAAAAACCTGTCACAACTGTATCACCATTTGTTACTCCCAAACCTTTCAGTGATACAAAATAATCCATTTCACATCTAAGTGCACCCTTCTGTAAGTCCATTGACTTTTGTTCCACACAACTAATTTACCACATTTTATCACTTCCTGTATCTTTTCATCTTTTCCTTTCTTTTTACATGTTCCTCTTAAATCACAATTAAATTCCCCTGCAATTATATTTTTCACATTAACAATGATATAGTCTAATATTTGATGAAACCGTTTCTCTCTTTCCTTGCTAGTTACATATGCATACAATGCTATAATTCCATAACCATGTCCTCTCCACCTCCATCCACAACAGTCAGCCTTCCCGTCCTTACTCATGTTATCTCCCAGTATTTTCATTATTTGTTACATAACAGCACCACACCAGAACAATTGCATTTCCAGTTCCATATTTTCTTTATCCCACAATGTTTCTGTTTGCAGTCTTTCTTCACTTGTCAGGAATCTTACATCCTCTAACAGAATATCACCCACATCACATTTAGCACACCTTTCCAGTATCCGTATCCTTTTTACAGTGTTAATAATACTGCTCACACTTACTGAAAGTACTCTAACATTGTTATTGTACTTCTTTTTAAGTTTAGGGTTAACATTTTTAAATTTCTGTTTTCTCATTTTTACTCTTTTCTCAATTGAATATTTCCCCCTGGTTTATGTTCACCCTCTCTCCCAGCCTCTTGCTGTTTTTCCTCGGGTATGTTTTCTTCCCTTTCACCTAGATTTTCATTATTTACAATTTTCTCTTCACAATTTATCCAAAAATGTCCCTTTTTAACACAACCTGCATTCAGGCACACACCTTCTTGCCGTATGTCCTTTTTCCAAATT
>NC_056741.1:1093219938-1093297153 GCF_019279795.1 Protopterus annectens
ACTTCATGTACTTGTATAAAGGACATACAAGTAAACTTACAGATAAAAAAAACAAAACATCATCTACGTGTATGAAGGACTGACAAGTAAAGTTCCAGAATCAAATAAATTCAACTTTAGTGTGCAAATGGTACAATATTCTATATATTTCATGCAGAAATTGCAGTTTACCAAGCACACTGATAACTGAGTTACAATCCAGCTCAATGTGCTGAATTAAAGTCAGTACTGTATACAATAAGGCAGTATGATAAAGATCAATTTCATATTCTTAGTGAGAGTTTATGCAGTTACACTTCTTAACATTTATCCCAGAAAATTTTAGACAGTAATACTAATTTCTTGCAGCATTCAGTAGTACTGAAAAGTTTAATGACGTCAGCTAAAGAAAAGGTTATGGTAAGACAGTGGGTGGACTTTCACTCACGGAACAGTATGTTAGGGCTTAAGGACCATAAGAGTAAACATAGAAAGTTCAACAGTTAAAATTAATTTTATAACTGTGCAGAAATGTAAAAAAATGTAAAAAATATTAATACAGTGTTAAATTACTACTTTAGTTTCATTTGAGGTTATGACAGAAAAACTGAAGTTTCTGTTTAAGTTACAGCCTTTCCATTCCCTGTAGTACATTATAAGTTCAGTTACAGACTGGAAAGAATGTATTTATTAGTTACATCAGTTTAGATGACTATTTATTTTTTTATTTATTTTACATTTGTTAACCAGGAAAGTCCGACAGGATACAGGTCCATTTTCAATGGAGGCCTGGGGAGAAAAGCTCCAAATGTACAAAAACAAGTGTAAATACAGTGAAATTATTACAGTGAGTTATCACAAAACTGAGATTTCTTTAACGATATGTACACACAGTACATGTTTTTCTCACATACACACATCAAAGGTTGGAAGCAAGTAGCTGAGAAATAAATAGTTAAAGATTTCATCTGAAAAAGCTCTCATTCACGCAAGCATGCATACACACACACAACACACACACACACACACACACACACACACACACACACACACACACACACACACACACACACACACACACACACGCACACTTTCATTCACGCAAGCATGCATACTCTCACATACACAGAAAAAAAAACAAACACACACATACTCATATGTTGTTTAATCTGTATTTTACATTTACACTCACTAAACAGCAAAATCACTACTTAGCGAGTGTAAAATAAGTGGTCTATGGATCTAACTGGTGCTGCCCTGCACATTATAAAACCTAGCTAAATAAAGAGCTGGACAGAGTGGAATCATCTTATGCTGCCAAAAGTTTATATGATCGATCCTGATTGCTTTTAAACTTATGTGAATGGGTTACAGTCCAGAACAGAACAAAGGGTGTTCGAAAACAGAGAACATATGCGTAGGGTGCCTGTAGTTTTTTTATTGCCTTTGATTTACTTGTAGAAGCATAGCTACACTGGATCACTTTTGCTCTAAAGGGCCACATAATCTCCAAAGTCCAGCTGCATAGTTTTAATGCTTTATCTACAACAAAACCAGCACACATATTCCAGTAGCTAAACATTTAGTTTGGAGCATTGTTTCCTCCAAGATTGAATGCACACTAATAAATTGTTCGTGTAACTTTAAAATTTTAAAGAGTTATACCGAAGAAGGTGGGGTTACCACTGAAACCGGTTTACGTGATGGCGGTTTGCTGATGGTTTTTATCACAAGTAGCATAATACAGGGAATTTTTAGCTATTATGATACTTGTGCTGGTTTCAGTGTGTATTTTAGTGTTTTTGGTCCATGCACACTATCGTGTTGGAGGTTCCTGTGCATAGTTAGTTGGATTTTAGTTTGCATTGTACCAGAGTTTTAATTTACATAAGTATCATTTCTGTTAAATGCTGGCTAAGGGATTTAATTATTTATTTCCTATACTAGCTACAGTGTACTTTGCCTTCATAGATTGTTTATGTGATTCAGCTCCCCTTTTTGTGTGTTTTTCTGTAATGCGATCACTACTTAGTTATTAAAGTAACGAACGCATTACAGAACCTTATCAAAAATAAGAATAGTTACTAATGGTTTCTCTAATGCGAGCGTTACTTTAACAACTAATAACATCACTATCGGGCAATGGAGAATGCTAAAAACAGATACTTGTATTAAAATAATAAAAATTGCTTACTGGAGATCTTGCTACTGTGGGTCCTGTTGAGATCCCTCAACAAAATACATGCACCCAGCAACTACAGTGAGCAAAGTAGTTCCCACAGATACCCAGGTTTGTCATTCTATTGGCTGCAATAGCCATATCAAAACTATCTGATACATATGAAATTAGTAGGGGCGTTGCCAGGGTGAAAGGAACAGAGGAGGGTAGTTTGTGGGTGGTCCCTGGGCAGCAACACAGTAAACAGGGAGAAAAAAAACAAAGGGCATTATTACCGAGACACTGGAGCGCCCATACGAGCTGTAAGCTCTGCGAGAATGTCACAGGCTTAAAGATGGATGAAAGTACCAGAGTTCTAAGTACAGAGAATGAGAAAAACAGTTGAAAATGCTATTTTTAGTGGCCATGTGTATGGTCTATGATACAATAGTCAAACAATAGGGAAGAAAAACGTTTTTAAAGTGAGGTAACTTCTGAGGAAGCACGTAGTGGTCCTTTAAAGCCACAGGTTCAACTCCTATATTATACTTGTAAAAAGGGCAGACAAGTAAAGTTCCAGAATTTGATCAGTTCAGCTCTAGTAATAAATTTGTATACTATATAGGTTCATATGTTCATAGGTAGGTACTAGGCTATCTGCCCGAAGGCATTTATAAGCCTAGCCAGAATGTGTTGGCTTTCACCACCCCCTTAAATTAGTTCTCTGTGCCTCTGCCCAGCAGAGCCACTGAAGTGATCCCCGGGGTAAACTTTCTGTTTCCCATCCACTTGTCAAGGTTTCTCTTGAAGAGTGCTAGCGAGGAGCTCTGCCTAATGTAGATTGGAATCTTATTCCAAAGCATGGGAAGTTTTTAGGACAGGAATCTATCCCTCCAGCATGTCCTTTTTATTGTTGTGGTGAGGTTTAGATCCCTAGAGCGTGTGGCTTGAGGGGATAAGGTTTTCTTTAGATGGAGCATGTCCATCAATTCTGGGTTGGACACGACCTTGTATGTCAGACAGAGATCACCTCTGAGCAGGTGGTATGCAACCGAGTACAGCTGTCGTTTCTTCTGTCGAGCTGCATAGGGCATCTGTTTGAGGCCAGTGATCCTCTTGGTGAGGTACTTCTGTTGTCTTTCCAGCTGTTGCAGGTGTCTTGTAAGGTACATCCCAAATGGGGCATTGTACTCTATGATGGGTCTGATGAGTGATGAGTAGAGGGGCACAATGACCATAAGGAGACTTCATGTACTTGTATAAAGGACATACAAGTAAACTTACAGATAAAAAAAAACAAAACATCATCTACGTGTATGAAGGACTGACAAGTAAAGTTCCAGAATCAAATAAATTCAACTTTAGTGTGCAAATGGTACAATATTCTATATATTTCATGCAGAAATTGCAGTTTACCAAGCACACTGATAACTGAGTTACAATCCAGCTCA
Source organism: Protopterus annectens (assembly GCF_019279795.1). NCBI lineage: Eukaryota > Metazoa > Chordata > Ceratodontiformes > Protopteridae > Protopterus > Protopterus annectens. Next base: position 1,093,223,527 of record NC_056741.1, read on the forward strand.
ATGTGCTGAATTAAAGTCAGTACTGTATACAATAAGGCAGTATGATAAAGATCAATTTCATATTCTTAGTGAGAGTTTATGCAGTTACACTTCTTAACATTTATCCCAGAAAATTTTAGACAGTAATACTAATTTCTTGCAGCATTCAGTAGTACTGAAAAGTTTAATGACGTCAGCTAAAGAAAAGGTTATGGTAAGACAGTGGGTGGACTTTCACTCACGGAACAGTATGTTAGGGCTTAAGGACCATAAGAGTAAACATAGAAAGTTCAACAGTTAAAATTAATTTTATAACTGTGCAGAAATGTAAAAAAATGTAAAAAATATTAATACAGTGTTAAATTACTACTTTAGTTTCATTTGAGGTTATGACAGAAAAACTGAAGTTTCTGTTTAAGTTACAGCCTTTCCATTTCCCTGTAGTACATTATAAGTTCAGTTACAGACTGGAAAGAATGTATTTATTAGTTACATCAGTTTAGATGACTATTTATTTTTTTATTTATTTTACATTTGTTAACCAGGAAAGTCCGACAGGATACAGGTCCATTTTCAATGGAGGCCTGGGGAGAAAAGCTCCAAATGTACAAAAACAAGTGTAAATACAGTGAAATTATTACAGTGAGTTATCACAAAACTGAGATTTCTTTAACGATATGTACACACAGTACATGTTTTTCTCACATACACACATCAAAGGTTGGAAGCAAGTAGCTGAGAAATAAATAGTTAAAGATTTCATCTGAAAAAGGAAAACACATATATTAAGGTGGTTATCATACATGGTGTAGTGTTAACTTTAAATCTTTCCAGTAGGTGGGTGATACACAGAATTGTAAACAGTTAGAGAGTCAGAGTTTTATTCTTGTAATGAGGTTCTCATTTATGAATTATGTTTGAGTGGGGTATAGTCAGGGTTTGTACAGGGACAAAGCCACTGCATTTTTAGGTATTTCCTAAGGGATTTTTTGAATTGGGATAAGGAGGGGTCAATGGTGAGTTCAGCAGGAAGTAGGTTCCAGTTTTTACCGGCAGAGTTGGAGAATAGTGATTCACCAGCTGAATTGTTGATTTTAACAGTTTGCACTAGCAATTTTTTGGAAGAGTGAAGGGATTTTAGGTTACTGTAGGAGGTAATAGTATTTTTCAGTATGGGTGTACTGTCTGGTTGGTAGAGGATTTTGTGAACAACTATTAGTTGGTTATATTGCAGTTGATAGGATAGTTCAAGCCAGTCTAACGACTGAAGGTTAAGGCAGTGATGGGTTCTATAAACTGATCCTGTGGCAAATCTGGCAATGTTATTGTAGTACCTAGTAAATTTATTGAGGTTTGATTTGCTTAGGTTTACAAAGATGGTTGAGGCATAAAGAAGGGTCATTAGCAGATGTGTATGGGCAATAAAAGTTCTAGCAGATTGGGTTAGGATTGGTTTAATCCTGTATAAAAAGCCTCATTTTTTATTAACTGTTTTAATAGTTTTGTCTATGTGAGTATCAAACTTGAGGTTGTTGTTGATGATCACTCCCAGTAGTTTAGTACTAGGCTCTGGGGAAATTATGGTACCATTGTTAGATATTATGGTGAGAGGTGGTGAGGGGACCTTGCGAGTGGGGGAGAAGAGTAATAGTTTGGCTTTATTTGGGTTTAATAGTACTTGGCAACTAGTGAGCCAGTTCTCTACTTTGTTGAAAGTGATGTGGGACAAAGATTATAAATCTGTGGGGGAGGTGGCAGAGCAGATTAGGGTTAAGTCATCTGCATACTGAATATAAGTTGCATCAGGGATGACTTTGTACAGGTCATTAATAAATATGGAGAATAGGAGGGGACCTAATATAGATCCCTGTGGCACTCCAAGGGTGACTGGTAAAAGGGGCGATAGGTTATTCTTCCATAGTACAGCTTGTTGTCTGTTACTTAGGTAAGAATGAAACCAGGTAATTGCTAGGTTATCTATGGAGAGTGATTTTAATGTGTTTAAGAGTAGCTGGTGATTTACCCAATCAAATGTCTTGGATAGGTCAAGGAATAGGGCTGAGGAGAGCTTGTTGTCATTACAGTTTTGATTTATTGTATGGGAGAAGGAGAGAAAGGCTGAGGTTGTACTATGGCAAGGTCTAAATCTATGCTGGGAGGGGGCTAGGAGGGTGTTTTGATTCAGATAGGTAAGACATTGTTTGTGAATACATTTTTCCATTATTTTAGCCAAGATAGACAGAATGGCTATAAACCTATAATTTGAAAGTTCAGTGGAATCTCCCCCTTTATGAAGAGGAACAGTGTGGGAGATTTTCCAGATGTGGAGTATATAGGCTTCGTGGATAGTTCTATCGATTAAAATTGATATGGGGTATGCTATTTCATTAGCAGCTTTTTGGAGATATACTGCAGGTAGCAGGTCTGCTGAAAGGGTGGTGAGTTTCAGTTTTTTAAGTAGGGACTTAATAAAAGATGTTGGTATTGGATCAAACTTAAAGGGGATCTTATTATCAGGTGTGGGGTTGATGGTATTTGGGGTATAGGGAGATAGCTTACTGGCTAGGGATTGCATGGTTTCTGTAAAGAAAGTGTTAAAAGTGTTAGCAACAACTTTTAGGAGGTTGTTGGAGGGTAGTTAAGGGGTAGGGGTAGGGGTAGTTTATTGGCCTGGGTGAAGAAGTTAGTTTATGCCTGACCAGAATTTTTGTGGTTGATTTTGGTGCTTTTGTTGCAGATTACAGTAGTAATTATTTTTGTCTAGCATAATAGACTTCTTTGTATAATTTCTCAGCTGTTTATATATAAGGTGGTCTTTTGGCAAATTAGTGGTTCTCCAGGAGGTCCACGCTTTGTTTCTGCTAATATTTTTTTGTCTTGTATCATTGGACAGCCATGGTGCTACTTTTTTATTGGTTCTACTAGTGCTTGGGGGAGCATGGTTATCCAGGATAGCAAGAAATGTAGAGTTAAAGTATGAGACCGCTGCATCTAGTGGAAGTAGCCATAGGTTGGACCAGTCACATGTGTTAAGTTCATTCTGAAATTTAGTCTGAATAACATTCTTACAACTTCTAATGGTTTTAAAGGAAGATTGTTGAGGGATGTCATTTCTTTTTATGATTATATAGGTCAGGAAATGATCGCTAATGTCCTCAGGTAGGGTACATGTTTTATATATCTGGGGTAGGTTGTTTATTAATATCCAGTCTAGGATGCTTTCTTTTTTGTTAGGCTTATTGATTCTGGTTGGGGAAGATATCTTCTGGGAGAAGCCATGCAACTTTTTATATGGGTGGAGGGGAAGTCTGAAGAGCAAGTATTCCAGTCGATATTAACATCCCCAAGAATAATAGTTTCCTGTGGGTAGTTAGTGGAGAGCCATTGGAGGATACCCTCCAAGGTATTTGTGTTGTCACCTGGGGGAATATAGATACATGCAATGTTTATAAATTTGCATTTGTTGAGTTGAACCTTTGTGATGAGTATTTCTGCAGTAAACAAGGCATTTGGGGTACTAGTTTTGGATACTTCCAGAGTGGATTTATACAAGATGGCTACCCCCCCCCTTTCTTAGAGATGCAATCAAGTCTTAATATATTGTACCCTGGGGGTATAATCTCATTATCGATGGTAGTAAGGCATAGTATATCAGGGGAGTGGACATCCAGGAGGGCATGTAAGTAGTGAATTTTCTTGTTTACACTTCTAATGTTTAGGTGACACACTAGGAGTGAGTTGGGGGCATTATTTGAGTTTTGTAGGCTGGTATGGGTGTTATTTGTGAGGCTGATAGTAACAGGTGGGGTTGGGCCTGGGTTAAGGTAGATGTCACTATCCACTATGAGGTTAGGTAGTAATCTAATAGCAAGTTTCTGGAGTTTTAATAAGAGTTTGTAGTAGTATTTAGTCCTAGGATTAATATATGAAGCACAAATGGGGTGTTGAGTTTTTCCGTTAGAAGAGTTGATGAGAGGTGGGGTAGTGGTTGGTTAGAATTATGTGACTGATTAGTAGTACTGGTTTTGGTTCTAGGGTAGTGCGTGCCAGGGAGGTGTTGGTATTCATAGGCTGTGAGAAGATAGAGAATTATAAGTGGAGGTATTAGGCAGTAAATAGGATTAGAGTTTGAATATTTGTTAAAAGCATGTGGAGGCATTGTAGGGGTATTTGAGTAATGCTTGTTTAAAATAGAGTTGGGGTGTTTATAATTAGCATATAGTGAGAGAGTGGAGAGAGTTGGAGAAATAGGGCTGGGTACTGTGAATGACTGGTCAATGCTGCTTGATTCTGACGAGTGGGAGCGGTGTCAGATGAGGGAGAGTGGCAAGGTGATAATAAGTGTAGGACACCTGGGGTCGGGTGAGAATTGGGGGTAGGGTAGGAGAGAAGAGTGAGCCCACAGAGTGAATGGAGTGGGTAGAGACAAAAGAAGAAGACGATCAAGGAGAACAATCAATCAGTGGAGTGCTGAAGTCTGAAGGTAAGTGTGTTGAGATATATAAGAAGGTAAGAGGCTTAAAAAAAGATAGAAGTGGGATTATAGCAGAGTGATATAAGGAAATATTTGTATTGGTTATACTGGGACCACAGTGTGAGAGAGAACAATAATAAAGAGATGACTAAGAACTGTGTTAGGGGGATTCAATGAAGAAGAGGTAAAGGGATTTAAAGACCCTAAAGCTAATAGTATGGAGCCACCTAGTGGGCAGGTGGGGCACTTGGATGCACTAAGAGTATGGAGCCACCTACATGGCAGTGGGGTACTTACATGCAAGCACACTACTGGGGATTCCTACTATACTACATTATCAGTTTGCTTACAGAGTTACAAGAATTTATGCTTATTTCATGTGGAAAAATGTAAAATAAAGTCAGGACAATAAGCGATGTATTTAGTTCATTATAGTACATTATCAGTTTGCTTACAGACTTATTTCATGTAGAAAAATGTAAATAAAGTCAAGGCAACAAGCAATGCTATTGGTTTATAATTGTTAAGGCTCCAAATGTTATTTTAAGGACCTAATACTATTTTTGTGCTTTGCAGTAATTTTAAATACAGTCAAAAACATCAGTCACCAAGCCTTGCACAAGAGATGAAAAAAGGTTTGGAGGGCCTAAGAAAAACAGCTTCCAATACTTCAGCAGTGACTGGGACAATGCAGAGTAAGGCCAAAACTTGGCAAGAGCTATGGTGCACAAGTCAAACAGAATTTATACAAATTAGAGTTAAAGCAAGTATATAAATGTTCTCATGTTTTCAAACAATTGTGTAACAGTACTAGTTTTCAGTTTACCCAAATTCTTTAAAGTTAAAATGTATGAGTTATAGCAAGCATGTACATGTTCTCATGTTTTTTTGTTATATAACAGTACTAGTTTTCAGTTTATGTTTTTATCTATGTTCAGACAATAGTGACAAAAATGTATTAATATTTTAGTCTCCAGAATATAACATTACCAGATTACAGTTTTTTTTTAATCTGTGTTCAGGTAACACTGGCAGAAAAGGTATTCCTCTGGTATTGCTGTAGTTGTTCTCCAGATTATAATGTAAATTTCAGTCAAGATTCAGAATATGACATTCATAATAAGTTATGTTTTCAGTATAGTACATTTCAGTCAAATTTCAGAATATAAGATTAATACTCAGTTACTTCATATTATTCAGTCAATTTTACGGGTAAAGTGTCAGAATTATTTATAGCAGGCTTATTAAGATAAGCTATCTAAAGAATAGATAGTAATACTTATTCAATATACTCAAGGCATAACAGGGCAGGCTTCATTTGTTAATTCATTTACAGATTACAGTGAACTTTACATAATTATTGTACATTAGTCAGAAAGTTAAAAGAACACTAACAGAAAATGCTAAGGTATAGACCTGAAATACAGAGATCATATAAATATTTACAGGATATTTAAGACACTTTAGGAGGCAGACATCTATTACAGCACATAGAAATTAAAAAAAAAGTAAATAGAATTATTATATTATTCAGGAAAACAAATCTAGCTGCAAATTTAGACACAGGTTAATACAGTATATGGTAATAATGCTTCAAGACAAGTTATAGAGGTATCCCTCTAGTGCTGATTTCAATTATTCTTCAGAAAATAGCTATCATGCTTGATAGGCAATATAATAAAAAATGGACTAAACAGTACAATGTTCGAGAATTTAAATCTTTGGGCAACAGGAAAATGTTTCATTTGCTACATCATGGTACAATAAGGCACCAGTTCATAAAGTAGAGAACAGGCAATAGGTAGTGTAATTTGATCATTACAGCATACAGAGATAGGAAGCAAAATAGGCAGGGTTAACAGTTCATACTCTGTCTAACTTAACTGAAGACTCACAAAGACAAGTTGAGGATGTGTGTGGCATTTTCTCCATGCTATTTCTGGAACAGCAGGGTTAAAAATAATTACCGGGCCTAATCAGTTTTAAAAACGACAGAATTAAAATACACTGATTTTTGGAATAATGTACAGGTTTTAGATATATCACACAAACATCAGAACTTAGACTTAAAGACTCTAAAGACTAATTGCTTGAGCAGGTATATTTCCTGCATATGGAGCTGTTAAAGCTATTTGGGGATTACATAAATTAGCCAAGTTGCTGGAGGTATTAGCTAATAGTACCTTTGAGACCATAAAGGACATCACTATCTATCAGGACACATCTGCAGATTATAAGTGAGATGGCATAAAGCCATATATTTAAACCAGATTACAGTAGTTAGCAATACATATATGAAGTAAATAACTATAACTATGTCTGTGCAGTCTTCTTAGATCTTTCCAAGGCATTTGACATGGTGCCCTATGCCAAACTACTTGACACCTTGACTACCCTCTCTTTTTCACCCTCAGATATTGCCTGTTTTACACACTATCTAACAGGCACCAGTCTGTTCTATGGGAAGGTGAACTATCCCCCCAGCTTCCAACAACAATGAGAGTATCACAAGGCTCAATATTAGGACCACTCTTCTCCTTATTCACAAATAATCTTCATACCTCTACCCATCATGCAACACTCATACAATATGCACATGATTCTACACTGGTCTGCTCAGCCCCCTCACTAACAACCTTGCAACAAATGACTCAAGAATCTTTTAACTCTGTAGAATCTTTGATAAACAACATTCGACTTATTCTAAACCCCAACAAAACTAAGTTGCTCTTATTCCCACCCACTACAGCTAAAACCACCCCCTTCCTTTCACCATCATGTCTAAAATGGTACCGTTATCTCTCCTCCTCATACCAAACTGCTTGGGGTTGAGATCGATAACAGTCTACACTTTGATATCCATATTTCTCAAACCATCAAAAAGGTTAATAGAAAAATGGGAATTTTATACAGACAAAAAAGGTTCCTCACTGATCAGGCACGAGTCACCCTTGCACAAACCCACCTGCTAGCCACCCTTCTATATGCAGCCCCCATTCTCATCTGTACCAGAAAAAATGACCTTGCAAGATTTGAGTCTTGCTATAATAAAATTGCTAAGTTTGCCAATAACTCCAGTTTCAGAACTCACCATTGCCAGGCCCTAAGGGACCTAAAGTGGCTTGAACTCCCCAACTTTTTATAGATCATCAGCTTGTCACTACTTGCAATATTCTAAAACACTCTGTGAAAACCCCTGCTCTTAGCCATCTCCTGATTCCCTATACTGCAAACCGTCCTCTTTGCTCAAATGAAAAATCTTTACTCTGCATTTCCAGAGCCAACAATACTGCAGGGAAAGCCTTACTCTCACATACCATAACTAAAGCCTGGAACAGCCTTCCACCTTCACTGACAACATCTCCACTATCAGTCAGTTTAAAGTCTCACTCAAAAATCACATGACTAACACCTGGCTTTGCTCCTGCATTTCACTTGTCTAGCTAGAGTGACAAATGGCACCTAACCTAGGTGGTATGATTTAATCTGACTAGCAGTGCTACCTATTTTACCTCTATCCAATGTTATTTCTGAAGTATCTTTTAATATTTTTATGAATACTAATTATGTACAAACTTTTTGAATGTCTATATTTGTTAATCGTTGTTAGTTTTCTGTATTTTAGTATATAAATGTCTGCCATCGTGTGTTTGAATTATTTGATGTGTAGCTTTTCTCCCCGGGCCTCCACTGTAAATGGAGCTGTGTCCAGTCACAACTTCCTGGTAAACAAATGTGAAATAAAAAAGTAAAGTAACTACAAAAGAAGGTCCCTGTAAACTTTTTCAGGGACCTCAGGGGGCGCTGTTAGAGTGGGAGTATTCTTAGCGAATTCACTATAGTACATTAAGGTAGAATAATAGTCCTGAAAATATAGTCAGACTTGTGTTTTTATGTATGCATTCAATTTCAGGGAAAGACAATTTATTAGAAAAGAAAAGACAATCTTATCTTGCTGGCTAAGCATGAGATATGCAGTAATACAGAAATACAGAATGTCCCTTTCTCAAGGCAAAGATATGTGTAATGCTAAATAAGGCACATGGAAGACAAAGCTTGGGAAACCAAGGCTAAAGAGGCATGTAAAACATTACAGGGTTTTTGCATATACTTCAGACACAGTCAGTGAAGTCAGTAAGTTAGTTCGGACTGACATACAGAAAAGATTAAATATCCAGCATTCCAGAAAGGAAATTAGCTTTTGGACTGCAGAACAGACACTCCAGCTGGAGTACAGAAGTCAGATTAAATATTTATGCTATTCAGGAGGAAAAGACAGTTTCAGTTGACATTTTCGGAATATTTGTGTAGAAACTTTGTATATATTTATTAGCATTGTTGCTGTTATCCAGCATTCCAATCAGCACTGTTATTAAAGACAGTATTCAAATATTGTTAACATCTAATAAAGCATTATTAACCAAACAACCATGTTTGCAGCATATGTTTTGTGAAAGTACGAAAGACTTGGCCCATAAAGGAGAGACACCTGTTCAGCACAAGTTTGGGTAATCACCGATAAAGACTTTCATTTCAGTCTCATTCCAGCTATTTTCAGTTAATACTGCAGTCTTATCAGTTCTTTCAATATGTTTCCACCCTTTCCACTGATTCACAAGGTACTTCTGAAAGCTCAGAAAGAAATGCCAAACATCACTGTGGTGACCCCCTATTGGCCTAAGCAATCTTGGTTCTCACTTCTAATGGTATTGTCCAATGGCAATTATCACAGACTTCCTTACACTCTATAGATTTCCTCATACAGTCTCAGAGGCAATCGGTACACCCCATTTTGGAGTAACTACCACTAACAGCCTGGATGATTCAATGTTGACTCCGTTTAAGCACTTGTTTCATTAGGATGTGCAGCAGGTATTAAAGGAGGCTAGTAAACCTGCTACTAGAAAATGTTATGTTTTCAAATGGATGACATTTTATAAATGGTACCTGAATGGGAACAGAGAGTCCCCTGAGGTTTACATCCCTCTGGTCATGAAATATTTGTGTGAACTGCTTCAGAATGGCTTATCATATGAGTTGATTAAGGTGCATTTAGCAACCATCTCTGCTTGTCTGCCAATGGATCTCCCTCTTTCTTCTATTTTGGTAAAACAGCTTATGAAAAGAGTATTACATATGAGGCCCCCCTTGCAAGCAAATTTCTCCTTCATGGGGTCTCAACTATGTCCTAGAAAAATTGAACTTACCACCTTTCAAAAGTACACTCAGGCTGATTTGATGATCTTAACATGGAAAACAGTTTTTCTTATTGTGCCACCATCTGCAAGGTGAGTCTCTGTACTGCAAATTCTCATGGTGGGACAATCTTAGCTGATTTTCCACATGGATAATGTTGTGTTACCCATTAACCCCTCTTTCATGCCAAAAGTTGTATCAGAATTCAACCTCAATCAGCCTATCAACCTGTCTGTGTTTTTCCCAGAACATGAGAATAAGGGGGAGTGGATACTTCATATCTTGGATGTGCATTGGTAGCTCAGGTACTACCTTGACATAATGAAACCCTTCAGAAAGACTGAAAGGCTTTCTATTTCCTACACATGGACAAATAATGGTTAACCTGTCTCTATACAAACTACTGCACATTGGTTGTCCTCTCTTATTGTTTTTTTGTTACACCCAACATGGTAAGGAAAATCCAGGCAAGACAAAGGCACATTCCAACAAGGACTTTTCCTCTTTAGTTGCTTATTGGAAAGGAGTGGACTTCAGAATTATTCTAGAGGCAGAAACCTGGTCCTCAGTCCATACCTTTATGAAGCATTACAAGCTGGATGCCTTTTCTAAATCCAGAGCAGACCTCAATAAGACCATTCTTCAAGGGATCCTGGACACTAATCTTTTCTCCTCCCAAATTGTGTACCTTTAGGAATCTACCCATATGCCAGTAAGGTAGCATGTTTAATGAACATGGTACATTTGTGTAAGTTCTTACCTGCAAAAGTAGATGTTTATAGACCACACTGCCTTACTAGCAGTACCCACCCACCATCCCACATTTTGGATGTATATAGTTTGGTGTTGGATTTGATGTTGAGTTATGCTAATCATCCTTTTTTGTGGTTTGTGTGCTTCTTGGTTTGGAATAGTAGATGTTTGTAAGCTTGCATTTTCATCTTCTCTTCCTTCTGGACCCTAGAAAATTCAGAGTCCTATCTGTGGTACTGAAAGGCAGTCCCTGTGCTCTCAGGTGATTGGTCCACCACACCCACTGATAGGCAGGGGGTGGAATTCTGATCTTTGGTAGATTGCCAGAGATAGGGTATCATGCACTTCTACCTATCTGTCAGTAAAGTAATGTGTTCTATGAACATCAACTGTTACAGGTAAGTAGGACATATGCAACTGTACTTTTGTCTTTTGTTCCACATAGTAAGTCAACATGCAGTTATCTTTCACATGGGTCTGAACATATGTATACCTGTTTTAGTCCTCCACCTTGTGAAAACCTATCTCGAAATACTTACAGAAATAACTGATTAAGATTTTACCCCAATGCAGCTGTATTATAAAAGATGCAACACATTTTTTACAGAAATTGAATAAATGGTACAGAAATGTTGTCAATGATTATATTTTTGTGACACTTGATGTGGAATCATTATTTACAGTTATACTCATTGATTATGGTGTGGAAGCAGTAAGAAGGTTGTTATTAATGAACTCCACTATGCAACCAGGTGAGGTAGAAAATATATGTCTGCTCCTAGATTTGGTGTTAACTAAAAATGTATTTATTTTTGATAATATTCCATACAAGCAATTAACAGGTGTTGCTATGGGGACTTCTGTGGCAAACACATTTGCAAACCTAGTTTTATATTACTGGGAGAAAAATTATGTCTTAAATGATAGCAATGTACTTAACAAACATGTGAAATGCTACACTAGGTTTGTAGATGATTGATGAAGTGGGGATAAGAGGGGGTGATATAAATAATTCTTTAGAGCTCAAAGAGCTCGAGTGGATAATTAGATTGCAAGCGGACATCACCCCTGGCCTCAACAGCGCCATTAGTATAAAACCTATATTGGTTAAGCGACAGTTAGATAATTTATAATATAATCTATAATATTGTTATATGTATATACATATTTTTACAAACACATGTAGGCATATATATATATTATTTTATTAATTTTTGCAATGTTTTTAAACGTTTAAAGTATGTATTTGATTAAGAAGTTGTTATGAGTTATGAATTATGTGTAGGCATTGCATGTAATTTGATGATATATATTATTGCCTTATGAGATGATGATTTTTAATGGCTGGTTTGATCATGTGATTTTAATGTGACCTCTATATAAATGTAATTAATATGGCAATTATGTATGCTGATGAAGGGTTGAGAGCCCGAAAGCTTCATTAAAGTTTGGCATTCTTTGGTGATTACTGTGTGTTTACTCTATTTTCTGAACATATGTATACCTGTTTTAGTCCTCCACCTTGTAAAAACCTATAGAAAAATACTTATGCATATTACCACATATACATTAGGAAACCTGTTAGTCCATAATAGTTAATTAAATCTACTGCTGTTCTCAGTTTATCCAGGACAAACATTTTCTTGGCAATAAGAAAAAATGTGGTTTCATCCAAAATGGCTTCTGTGAAAAGAAAATGTTTTGAATTTGGGAAGTTACACCTGTCTGTTTTCTTCCCCTGTGCATAAGTACCATTCTAAAATTTAGTCTGTCACTGTTAATCAGCATAGTCAGTGCTAATGCCTGGTGTATCTTAATTTTATATATTACTACCATACCCCCTTGTGTAGCTTTAAGTCAAATGTCTTATATGTATTCCATTTAGAATGTCCCACTAAAAGCTCAGTGTAATAAAATGTAGCCTGCAAGTAAACTGTTTCCTTTTTTAAGCCAGCAAATCTCAGTTTTGTCTTCAGCAATAAATACATTTCAAAATAATGTTTATTTCTGCAATATCCAAGGGTCCTTTTGGCTAATCAACAAAATAACATACCTTTCCTTTTCACTAGTTATTAGAACAGACAACGCATTTTGATTCATTGTTTAATATTCCAGAAATACTTCTTTCTTAAACTACCGAATATGCACAAGATAAATCTGTAATGCTCCCCTCTGATGGCTGGGAGCTTAAGAAAACATTCTATGTATGACTGAATTCTGGTGTTCTCTATAAATGGTCATAAAAATCTGGAAATCGTACACTCTCATAATTAAATCCTGTTTTCAAACTCCATAAAATGACATGAAAATGTGCATGTCATTGCATGATTACACATATCAAATTCTTTTTTGACATCATTAGCATTAAGTAGTGTATAAAATAAAACAAAAAATTCCATCAAGCTGTAAAAAATAAATTATTCTTCACAAAGCAAAAATCCATATAGCTCCATGACTGTGAATGGGTGTAACATCTCACAGGTGATTTAGAATAAATCATACTGAAAATATTCAGTTTCTAACTTAAAAATGTCATGTCTAAAGATTTCAATTCCAGTTGGTTTATCTCTGTTACTATATTCACTACTTCGAATATAGTTGGTTTAGATTTAGATTTCCATTTTCTAGTAATTGCTTTTTTGGCAGGTACCATAATTATACACAGCAAGGCCTTACCATGTCTAGGCAATTCTGATTCTGTATCATAGCTCAAAAAAATCATCTCCCTCATCACACCAAACCACCCACCCAACATCTCTGACAGTGCATCCCACAGGGACTCCTTAAAGTCTGCCAATCCTCCACACTCCCATAAAATATGTTCCCAAGTACCTCTTTCTTCCTCATTACACCTCCAACGTTTGCAGTCTACGTGAGGAAAATTTCTCTGGAGTCTCCTTAGGGTATAAAATATCTATGTAAACATTTCCAAGCAAAAATCCTAGTCCTTCTAGATTTTGTTTTATTCTAAGAAATGTCAGTGTATAACAGCTTGAAGAGAGAAAGCAGTTAAGTTTATTTTCAGTTAATTGCCACCCTTGTAAGCTTGTCTACTCACGTTCCCACCTACCTACCACATAGTACTAATTTCTTGTAGCAGCAACTGCTAATGACTATGTATCTCATAAACAGATTGTATCAATTGTTCACTGATGAATCTCAACTACATTTGTAACCATGTTGAGTATATCTCACCATATTTTAAAATCGTACTATGTTCCACAGCTGCTTTACATTTATGTTTTATTTTTGTCTTATGTCCTCACTGTCCTGTACTAATGCCTATATTTTAAATGCTATATTTTTTAACTGTATAATGTAAGTAATACTTAATGTGGAGCTTTTTCCCCGGGCCTTCACTGAAAATGGACCTGTGTCCAGTCGGACTATCCCTGTCAACAAATGTAAATAAAATAAAATAAATAAATAAATAAATAATTGTATCACAGGGAAAAGAAAAAAAAAACAGCTGCAATACTATTCATTCTCATCTGTCTCCCTTGGGCAACTTCAAACAGAAGATACTACATCATACATTTACATGTACTCATGTACTACTGCTTTAAGACTTTATATATATATATATATATATATATATATATATATATATATATATATATATATATATAAAATATATATTGGAAAAAAAAACATCAGTTACAACAGTTCTGTAATTGCTGGTTGCACTGCAAAAATTAAACCTGGTAGTTTACTACCATTGTCATGTAACAGTTTAGGTAAAACAACATCCTTTTACTTTTCATGCCTGGTTCCCTGACAAAGTTCTGTCTGCAGAATATAACAGCAAAAAATGCCTTAGGAGACATGGCAATTTATATTTACCAGGCTATCCATGAATTTTCTTTTCTGTTTGAAACTCCTGCACTGCATCTAGCAAAAAATAATTCACTGATCTGTACAAGGTCATTAATGCCTTCTAAGCTTACTTTAAATAATTTATTCTGGTATCATGTCTCCTTCTCCATCCATGCTATCTTTGTTGTACTTAATTACCTTGCCTCAGAATTATAGAATTGAATTGTAAAACACCTTGCCTATGAAATGGATAGGATTCTGATGAAGCACAGTGCAAACATGGAGACGGTGGCCTGACCATCATTATTCATATTTGACAGAAGGAAACAGGCAGATAAGAAACAAAAGACAGATGAAAACAAATTGTTTGTACATAAATTCCTTAGACAGTCCAGTACTAGTTTGTGGACCTCAGTAACAAAGGTTTTAAGTAAAAATTCTCCAACCCCTTCACAGCTCCCAAATTATAGTAAAGATGTAAATCCAGATGATGTAGCAGAAAAAGATGCAAACCCAAATGACGTAGCAAAAATTTTGGCAGATTTAAAGCTAGGTCAACAAGGAAAAAAGATCAAGCAGGGGGCTTGAGCAAAAGGCTGGTTATTTCTAATAGTATTAATATACCTAGATAATAAAATAAAGTTATTTTACTTTGAGTGCAATGTAAAGAGCATGAGTATAAACACCATTTAGACAGAAATGCTTTACAAAAAGCATGCCAGATTGCAGCAGAAGCAGAAAACAGATTAATCGCTTTATCAACAAGAATTATACAGCAGTGCAGACACCAATGTGGGATGGGGTGAGCAACACTTCCTTCTAGAGTTATAGTGTGAATATTAGTGTGTAATCCAGAGTTTAATCCAGCCATCTTGGAAGGTTACTATGCATCCCTAAATGACGACTGTGAGAAGTATGATTTGCTAGAGTGTCCACTTACAGAAGCATGCCCTTGTGGTAGAGAAAACAAGTGTTAGTGCAGAATATGCGAGTCAGTCACAGATGTGGACGGAAATGAGAACATGCACACAGAGTTACTGAACTTGATTTAGATATATAAACAAAAGTCAGGAGATACAGTTTTAAAGTTGTTCCTTCAAGTCTTGGATGCAGGAGGAAATACACTATACTTAAATGCACTGAAGATAAACAGATGCTCCTGTCTCATATATCACCCACATTTAAAACAGATTCTTAATGCAATATGGGCAGTTCTGATAGTTTGGCTAGCAGCTACCTTTTGCTTAGCATGGCCTTTGCATGTGATCTGAGACCCTCATAAGGAGAGTATGAATATTCACGATTCTGATGCACTAATATGCACAATTTTGCATTGCAGTTAAAGCTAACCTGCAGGCATTTATTATAGTTAAAGTTACCACTGCAGCATTTCCGCTTATAATACTGAGCTTTATTAGCATGACTAGAATTTTTATGCTGTGCCTGTACTGCATTTCATAATACACAGCTAAGGGAACTGTTTACAGAATATAGTGAAGACAGTAGTATGAGATAAGGGGAAGTTAGACTGGAAAAGTAACAAACTTGTGTGTATATTTGAAGACTGCTTTCTTTCAAGCAGCTGGTAAGTATAAAAAATGTGAAGAACATACCAGATGTGAGGAAAAGCAATGCAGCGTGCTCAGTGTTTTGGTTCCAGCAGTTTGATTTGTGAGAAAATAAATTTTTAGTCACGCAGTGTTAGGACAAATACATGGATACAAAGGTATAAAATACCACGCTTCTGTTATATGAATGTACTTTCTGTTCAAGATGTTTGTGAACATCTGTGCCTGACCAAGCACTTTGCTTGACTGTATTGATGTGACAGCCATAAGCTTTGCTGACAGAAGCTTTGTACTGACAGGTGAAGACAGAAGGAGCTCCTATCAGCTCCAGGTACTGCCTTCCTTGAGGATGCTACTGGGTATTACATAAGAGGATAGCAGAACTAATAAAATGCTGTAACTGTGTTAGGTTCTAGACACTTCAACTTGTTTTAAATTATTTCTACTGGTGTCTCGCATCTTCATCTCCATCTGTACTATCTGTGTTGCAATTAATTACCTTGCAACAGAATTATAGTACTGAACCATAAAATGGGTATACAGAAAGTTTGTCTGATTTTCTTGTGCAAAAATAAATGTTTACATCTTCTTGGGCTACAGAGAACATCAAGAACTTAACACAAGTTCAAACAGATCATGTGAAGTACCTTGCACTATGTTTTATTCACATCTAGATTTAGTCCCATGTTTATTGCATAGTTCCATGAAACTGACAAGTAAATGACAATCACGTTTTTAAGCCATTTTGCTTCATCTACAGAGTGTCACAGAAGTTTATAGTGACACATTCAAACAATTTAAGAAAGGTTACCATACACCAGAATTTCTTTTAAAAAAGTACAACACATCCAAAGGCTTCAAACTGAACTAACAGCATTAAATATATATATATATATATATATATATATATATATATATATATATATATGTTTGTGTGTGTGTCTATATATATATATATATATATATATATATATATATATATATAGATATATATATATATATATATATATATATATATATATATATATATATATATATATATATATTATATATATATATATATATATATATATATATATATATATATATATATATATATATATAGATATACATATATATAGGGTTCCTATTAGATGACTGAAGAAGCATTCTTTTGAATGTGTCTCTGTCGAACTTGAAAAGACGAAAAGGCAAAATGATGAAGAGGTATATAAGCGAATTCTTTCCATGAGAAAGAAATTGCTTGGCCGCATCCATTGCTTTGCCATTTTTGTCACTGTAGTGCAATCTCGGAGTTAGTATATTTAAGTAGGGGGGTGTGGGGGGGGGGGACGAAGCCCCCTCACTTTATGTTATGTTTCTAGTGTTTTTTTTTTTTGAAGCAGCAATTTTTTTCTCTTGGAATAAAATCGCTGTTCTAAGTGTTCGAGTTTGTAAGCTTTCGCTTACATGGGGTAGATAAATCATCGTTCGCTTTTCTAAGTGTTCGATGAATTAATATAGACCCGTATATACATATATATATATATATATATATATATATATATATATATATATATATATATATATATATATATATATATATATATATATATATATATATATATATATATATATATATATATATATATATATATATATATATATATATATATATATATATATATATATATATATATATATATTTTTTTTTTATATGTGTGTGTGTGTGTGTGTGTGTGTGTGTGTGTGTGTGTGTGTGTCTAAGCCATTTGATAGCTATTGTATATGTCCTGAGATTAGAATGGTACCTCTGGATTTATCTTTCACATGGATACTGTTTTACCAGTGTGTCCACTATATAGCATTCATGACTGTAACTCTAAACATTATTTTAATTGTCATTTACCTGGGTTAAAGATTGATAAGTATGTTAATTTTACTACAGCAGGGACTCTGTGATTTGATGACCATGGAGCAGTAATTTAATCTTGCAACATCAATAAAGTTATTACTTAGAAAAAACAATAATACATGATTTACCTTGATTATTATAGATACATTTGGTAATCTCTTGCCATGGGTAAATCCACTACTGACCCACAGAGATGCAAAAGTTCATGGCTTGTTCTAGACCCAAACATGTCACCTGTAGCTGATCTCTGACTATGCTTTCCTGACATTTACATTGATGCCTCTTGTGCATTCTTTTGCCAAAATGGTACTGTGTGTTTTCCATGGCTGTCACACCTCTATTTACTCACAGGGTGTTAGCACATTTCTGTATGGGCACATTATATTGCAAATAGTTGGATATTTTTATCCCCACTTTTGGACTTTCCTGTGTTCTGTCCCATAGTGCCCATGCACTGCTGTTGCCTGTTTTACATGGTGTTAGTGAAAACAGATACCATGTGTGAGTATGCATATCACTGGTTCAGTTGTATGTAGTTACTGCAGTGTAGTGGTTTCCTTGCAGTAAGTTTGTATCCTGCTTAATTTTGCCACTGTATTCCCAATTGCTGTGCTGTATTACATGCTTGCTTAGCATATAACCTTGGACTTGCACTAGTACCCACTTTGTAATGTGGCTCATCATGTCAGTATATATTCATTGCTGCAAAGCTAGAGTAAACTGTATTTTTTCATGATTATGGGCTGTTGCAATGTGCTTTGACACTCTTAACTGCATTTTTGTGTACTCTTTCTATACCTTTTAGGGGTATGATTACTTCTTTCTGATGCAGTACAACTCCATTGCATAACATGTTTATATGTAACACCATAACCCATATTATGTAAATTCAAGCATAAGATAAATATATAAGTATATTAAAGGACAGCCAATAACAAAGGTGCTGAAAGATACTGAAGGTGGGGGGATGCTACTTAAAAAAACACAATTTTTTAAGCCAGCTAACAATGCAGAAGGTTCAGTGTTTGATCCTGACCTCTGGCCAATGCTTGTATGGAGTTTGCATGCATTGTCTGTGTCTCTGTGGAGTTCCTTCCACCTCCCAAAAAAAGCATGCTGAGTATTTCCATCTCAAACTCATGAAGAAGAGTTGTATAGACCAGCTGCTTTGGGCATCTACTGTAATACTCTGTATCTTTCAGATAGGAGAACATGGACCACAGACTGCCTCCATGGCAAGGCTAGCTACTTGATGGTGTAAAATATGGCTGTAAGTGATACGGTCATGTTGACTAATGTTGCCATAATGGGCAAGTGTATTGGTCAGTGATAAGTGGGTTGAAGACCCAGCCTACTCTGGCCTACACCAGGGACCCATGCTAACAGTGGGAGGGATATATGTGCACCTATTGGCCATTGTGTGCCTGTCATAAAGCCCAGCAGCCCTGGGTTAATAACTTACTGGATGGTGGGTGTCCAGTTGCCCAGACTGGGTTACCTGGGATAACTCTGTTGAGTGAAAGCTGGATGTAAAATCAATCAACCTGTCAAACATGAACTAAGAACTGCTGCAGCCAGTGTTGGTTTATTGGTAGGATGGAGCTTGAAAGTGGATGACATAATAGTAAGGAGGATGCTGGAAATCGTATGTAACCAGGAGACAAAATATAAGGGCAGCACAGCAAAGCTACTTGGCTTGGGATCCACAGTTTACTACTCAGGAGAAGGACAGGATAGAAATGGTGTGGGAATTGTGGTAAGGGAGAAGCTTCAGAAGACAGTGAGGGATATTATCAGAATTAGTGACAGACTCATGGCAGTCACACTCCAGTGTAATGATAGGGCAGTTTACCTAATCTAAGCCTAGGACCCACAGCAGGGTTGTAACAGTGAGGAAGAGAGTGCATTCAGACAGCAATTACAGGACCTACTGGATAAGGCAGGACAATATGATTTGGTGTTGATAATGAGTGACCTGAATGGCATATATAAGAATTGACACTAGAGGATATCAGTCCACATGGATGAGACAACATGAATAAGAAGGAGAGGCCATTCTAGACTTCTTTTTGGCAAATGGCTTAATGGTGACCAATACATGGTTCAGGAAGATAGACAGTCACAAGATCACATACAAGACTGGTCAACATGCAACTCAGGTAGACTTCCTCTTAGTAAAGAAAGGGCACTGGGGAAGAATCAGTGATTGCAAAGTCATCTTTGGTGTAACAGTTGACCCACAGCATAAACCACTGGTTGCCACAATCAACTGCAAGCAGTGGTCAGAGAAGGCTCTAAGGTCAACACAGACAAGCCTGAAGATCTGGAAGCTGACTGAAGAGAAAGTACAACAGTTCACGTAATTACTCATGGCTCTAGCACCTCAAGAATAAGAGGAAATAGGTGGAGCTGAATGGCAGCACCTCAAAACAGCATGTGTAAGGACTACACAAAAGACATGTGGCAGAGCCAGGTATAGAAATAAGGTATATAAAGAAAGGTGGTGGTGGAAAGCAGAAATCCAGGAAGTCATCAAAAGAAAGGAGTAGTATAGGATAAAGTGGAATACAGAAAACACAGACCAGGCTAGGAAGGAATACTGGTTGGCTAACAAAAAGGCTAAGAGAGGAGTTGTAAGATGCTTGCAACTAAGATTGTGTCAGTGTGAATTGTTTTCATTTGTTAGGTTCATAGGTAGGTACTAGGCTATCTGCCCAAAGGCATTTATAAGCCTAACCAGAATGTGTTGGCTTTCGCCGCCCCCTTAGATTAGTTCCCTGTGCCTCTGTCCAGCAGACCCACTGAAGTGATCCCTGCGGTAAACTTTCTGTTTCCCATCCACTCATCAAGGTTTCTTTTGAAGAGTGTTAGCGAGGAGCTCTGCCTAATGTAGATTGGAATATTGTTCCAAAGCATGGGAAGTCTCTGGGACAGGAATCTATTCCTCCAGCACATCCTATTTATTGTTGTGGTGAGGTTTATATTTCTAGAGCATGTAGCTCGAGGGGATATGGTTTTCTTTAGGTAGAGCATATCCATCAATTCTGAGTTGGACATGGCATTGTATGTCAGGCAGAGATCACCTCTGAGTAGGCGGTATGCAACCAAGTACAGCTGGAGTTTTTTCATTCGAGCTGCATAGGGCACCTGTTTGAGGCCAGTGATCCTCTTGGTGAGGTACTTCTGTGGTCTTTCCAGCTGTTGTAGGTGTCTTGTAAGGTACATCCCAAATGGGGCGTTGTACTCTATAATGGGTCTGGTGAGTGATGAGTAGAGGGGCACAATGACCTCTTTTGATCTGGATGCGAACCCTTTTGTGATTAGGTGGGCCACATAGAAGGATTTTCTAACCACTTTGGCAATGTGGTTATCAAAGGAGAGATTACTATCTACTTGGGTCCTCAGATCCCTTATTACATCTTCTGTATTTAGGGGACTACCACCTATGTGGTAGTTTGTGGGTACTTTGTTTTTTCAAAGGGGATGACTATGCACTTTTTGGCATTTAGCTTGAGGCTTGATTTTGACACCAGGTATCCATCTCAGTAAGACCCTTTTGGAGAATGTCTGCATCAGCCAGAGAGTCAATTATAGCCCCTAGTTTGCAGTTGTCTGCGAACTTGGTTAGCCATAGTCCTCCTGTGCTTGCCTGTACCTCTGAGAAGTATATGCCGAACAGGAGGGGGTCCTAGGACTGAGCCCTGGGAAACACCACTTGTAACCAGTTTAGAGTCGGACCTAGCTCCCACAACTCTCACCATGTGGGTTCTGTCCGTGAACCAGTTAGCAACCCATCTTCTGACCTAAGGGTTTATGTTCAGGCTGGTGAGCTTGTCTATAGTACCAGAATGGGGAATGGTGTTGAAGGCCTTTGCGAGGTCTACGTAGGCTGTGTGTACCACCTTTCCCTCGTCTATAGCCTTGATAACTGTCTCAAAGAAGTCCACCAGGTTTAGGAGGCATGATCTACCCTTAACAAAGCCGAACTGGTAGGGTCCAGTGTTTGGAGGTTCCCAATGTCTCTGTTAATGAATTCCATGTTGATGTGCTCCATAGCCTTGCAGACCAAGCTAGTCAGGCTTATAGGGTGATAGTTCCCGGGGTCTGTTGTGGCTCCACCTTTGTGGAGCAGAATAACCATTGCTGTGTGCCACTCTATGGGTACATAGCCTGTGGAGAGGCTGAGTTTGAACAGTGTGTTTAGGTGAAGGGTTAGTTCGTCTTTGAGCTTGTGTAGGACACATCCTGGGACACCGTCCGGTCCCATTGATGCTGTGTTTTTGGCTTTGGAGAGGGCTGTTTTAACCTGAGTGTCTGTGATTTCAGGGGCTCTACATTCTTCTGGTATGGTTATGGGCCCTTTTGGAGGTAAGAGGGGGGGAGAAGTTTGCACTGAACCTGTCTGCCAGGATGTTGGTGATATCAGTTGGTTCAGTGTATTTTGTGCCATTCTGTACTAACTCTGAGCAGATGAGCATTGCCACTCAGATTCTTGACATAGCTAAAGAATGCCTTGTGGTTATCTTTGGAGTCCTTGGCAATTTCTCTTTTGAAGCTCGCCTTGGATGATTTTATGAGGGATCATAGTTTCTTGCTGATACTGATCAGGGATGTCTTCCCTTCTTTGGATTTTACTCTTTTCTGTACTAGTTTCCTCCTTCTATTGTATAGTTTGTTTATGGCAGGGGTCCACCAGACTTGTTTCCTTTTCTTGGAGGAATGAGTCTTGGTTTTGCTTGGGATGATCCATGCATTCTTGTAGGTGCCCGTAGAATGCATTAGTAAAGGATTTTGCAGCTTGGACAGTGTTATCCTTTAGCATGGGGGCTTTGAAACTTTCCACCTCGGTCTTAAGTAATGTGAAGTTTGCTTTTGCAAAGTTTTTCACGGTGGTTTCCTTGTCCGGGGGTGGGGACAGAATGCGGATATCCAAAGTGATTTGTTTATAGTCAGATCTAACCAGTGAGGGGTTGACCTCTGGTGTGGAACACCGGTCGCCCATGTTGGTGATGACCAGGTCCAGTATGTTGTCACCTCTGGTGGGAGTGTTGACCAGTTGATCCAGGGTGTTTGAGTTTATAAATTCTAGGAAATGTTGAGCAAGGGAGTTAGTACTTGAGTAGTTCTCCCAGTTAATGTTTGGGTAATTGAAATCACCCAATATTAGGGTGTTTGGTAGGACCTTTATGTTTCCCAGTGTTTCCAAAAAATGTGGAATGGGGTCCTGGGACATGGTGGGTGATCTGAAGCAAGCTACAATTTGAATTGCAGTTTTGCCTGTTGTTAGTTGCACATGGATGATCTCTGAAGCATCGTGCTGTGCCACTAACGTGGAGGTGCGGGTATCCTTGATGAATATGGATACGCCCCCACCTTTTGTATTTAGGTCCGGGTTTTGTGGTCGAAATGTATGGTATGAGTTGTAGCCTGGTAGTGCTGGGGTGCTCTCTGGACCCTTATACCAGGTTTCTGTTACTGCACATATATCGATTTTCTCCATACTGAGGAGTGCCTCGAGTGTGTGCATTTTGAGGTTTAGACTTCTGGCATTGAGTAGCATTACCCTCAGTTTTTTGTTACTTGTGCTATTTACGGTGGTTGGTTTGTCATTTGAGCCTTGCCTAAAAAAGGCACTATGTATATTTGTATTACTGTATAAATGTATGATTGCCTATGTAGTAAGTGATGGTTTAATAAAGATGTTTCTTGTTTAAAAAAGGCAGGAATTGAATAATTTATGTAATGTTGCTTAGGTTATATGATATATAGCAATATATGTGGAGTAAATTTTTTATTATGTTAATTATAGTGTGATTACTTTTATATGAATGTAAATTTGCCTATGTCACAAGTGATAATTCAATAAAAGTGTTTGAAAAAAAGAGAGGAGTTGTAATAGCAAAGAACAAGGCATCAGAGGCATTCTGCCAGCTTTTGGAAAATGACTCAGCAGGTAGTACAAAGAAACAATATCAGGTTACAAGGCAAAGGCAGAAAGATAAAGAAGATAGCCAGACACCCCTCATAAGGGATGCCAGGAACAATGTGCTTATCAGTCCACAAGACATCAAAGACAGATGGAAGGAGTACTTCCAGCAGCTTTTGAATGAAGAAAACCCTTCAGAAGTTGTACTGCCTCAGGCACAGTGAACAATAAAAGAAGAGGAGCTCACCATACAAAATTAAGAACAGCACTAAGGAAAATGAAGTCGGGGAAAGCATCAGACTCAGATGAGATCACAGCAGATAAGGATGCTGGGTGAGATAGGGGAGAAATGCCTCCTGATGGTACTTACAACATTTGGAGAAAAAGGTGTATCCCAGATGACTGGAGAATAAGCATACTAATGCAAGTGTTCAAGAACAAAGAGGACATTTAAAACTGTGGCAGTTGAGTGGTATCAAATGCCTATGACACTGCATGGGGTTGGGGATGGTGGCCTAGTGGTTAAAGTGTTTGCCTTACAAACACAAAGTGCAGGGTTTGAGTCTCACAAGGGATAATTGGCTAAGCTTAAAATGGCTCATAAGGGCAGTTAGCTTAGTAATAATCTATGAAAGTTTTGGAAAGGGTGATTGGTAAATGAATACACAGAGTCATAGGAAGTAAAATGGGAGATGAATACTTTGGATTCTGATTGGGATGCAGCACAACTGACCCAAGGTCTGCAGTGAAACAGATAATTGACAAGAGGCTAGCGAAGAGTCCAACTGGGCATTTCTAGACTTAAAAAGAACATGTGACAAGGTCCAAAGAAAGCTGATTTGGGCAGTGCTGCAGTGGTTCAAAGTCCAGAAATATTGGTAGAATTAGTGCAGGCTATGTACAAGGACTCAGTGACTTCAAATACTTCCTGAGGCAGTGTAGCAACTGCCTCATGTACATGGACAACCATCTACTACTACCACCTAGGAACACAATTTGTGAGAGATGCAATTACATTAGGAATGTCAAGCCTATGCTCTCTCCCTCACAAGCCAGTATATCTGGCACTGAGAAGGTTGTCAACACAATCACTACACCTCAAACACCACCCACACCTACACAACACACACTCACATATGTGGAGGTCCTCAACAAAAGCATACCCAAACAAAGGAGACCTCCGAGACAAAAATATACGCGATCTCCACAGACCTGCACATCACATACCACTCATAATCCACACACCTGTGTCTCGCAGCCACTAAGGCTTAACCATAAACCCAACATATTAGTCATAGGAGACTCCATTGTGAAACACACAGATGTGCCTCTCACCAGGCTGGATAAGGAATAAGTCACAGTTAGTTGTCTGTCAGGTACCAGAATCCACCATATCACATACACACGCAAGTCTCTCAACAACAAGTACTGTTATGACTCTGTCATAGTCCATGTTGGCATGAATGACTTAAGACATACCTCCTTGGACTATATGAAGAGAGACATGTTTGAGCTCATGGAATATGTTTCCCAGGCAGGTATGTCGCTAGCCTTAAGCAGCATTCTACCATTACCCAGAATGATTGACTTTAACAATTGGCTTAGTTTCTGGTGTCATTCTACGGGGATCCAGTACCTGACAGCCTGGGAAGATATAATCGACAGACCACAATGCTTTGCCAGAGATGGCCTGCATCTGTCTCACTTGGGTTTCAGGCTTCCGGCAAAGGCTCTTTCCTCCCCCATAGTGCCTTTTTTAGGAAAAGTGATGAGGTTAAAACTACCAACATAAAAATTTCAACAAAAGGCAAATTAAAGGTCATGCTGCTAAATGCTAGGAGTCTAAACATGAAACTGCATTTATTGCAAGCATTCTTAACCTTGGAAGATGCTGACACCTACGCAGTCACACAAACCTGGTTCAAAATTGTGGAGAGCACCCCAACCTTACCTGGTAACTCATCCTAGCATACATTCAGACCCCAAACTTTGGGCAGTAAAGCCTAAGGAGGTGGAGTTTCAATATATATTAAAGACATATACACCTCCAGGCTGGTCAAACAGTATGACGCACAGGAGACACTCCAAGTGCAGTTAACCATTGACAAAACCCCTATTCAAATCATAGCTAGCTATCGGCCCCCAAATCTGACTTAAGATGCCCAAGCCACCTATCTGGACCTCTTTGAATCTATCAAGATTCAACCCTTTACCCTGATCCTGGGTGACTTTAACTACCCAAACATAGACTGGCAGAACTACTCATGCCAGAACACAAATGTCCAGAGATACCTCAATTTTGTCAATGCAAATACCTTGGAACAGCTAGTCAATACCCCCACAAGAGGTGATAATATCTTGGACTTAATATTAACCAACATTAGTAACCACTGCAGCATCTCAGTATCATTCTCCCTGGTAAGATCTGACCATAAAGCAGTCACTTTCAAAGTCACCATCTCCCCTGACCCCCCTCTAGCTAGGGTCAAACAAAAATACTTCTCCAAAGCTGATTACAACCTCCTCAGGGATGGTTTAAACAGCTTCACAGCTCCCTCCCCCTTAGTAGAAACTGGCACCAATATCCAGAACTACACCAAAGCACTATATGAGCATTTATATAGATGCATGGAATCAGGAATATCCAACAGGACTAAATCATCCTCCGCAAGGAAGAGTAAACCTGTCTGGTGGACTTCTGCAATAAATAAACTCTATTATAACAAAAGGAAAAAGTTGCTGTCCAGGACCAAGAAGGAGCAGGTGCCCAATTGGTAGCAATATCTCCTTAGCTTGAACAAGCAAATAAGAACATTAGTAAAATCCTCCAAAGCAAACTTTGAGCCCAAATTGGCCACATCTACTAGAGACAATCATAAGGCCTTCTTCACATATGCCCACAATCTCAAATGAAGCACCCAGATCTGCTCGGAAGTGGTGGTCAAGGGCACCACATATACAAATGCCGTAGACATAGCAACTTGCTGGCTGACAGATTCAGTGAAAACTTCACCCCTCTGTTCCCCCATCAGTAAATCAAGACATCCCTAGTACCTGCCCCCTTCCCCTTATATCTAGGGAACAGGTCATCACTGCTCTGTCAAAGGCAAAAAAATACAACCTCCATGGGACCTGATAACATCCCAGGCTGCATTCTACATGAACTCAGGCAGGAACTTGCAGCACCATTAGGCACCCTATTCAACCAAAACCTGAGTACCGGCTTCATCCCAGCTGAGTGGAGGACAGCCACTGTCATCCCTTTGCATAAAGGTGGAGCATCCACCGATCTGAGAAATTATAGACCCATCAGCCTAACTAGCCTGATCTGCAAAGCCATGGATCAAATTATCATGGACCTCATTAGCAAGGACATTGGCAACCTCGAAACACTCGATCCCACACAGTTTGACTTTGTCAAGGGGAGGTCATGTCTATTAAATTTGGTCAACTTCTTTGGGACAGTCACCAAAGTCATGGATGAGGGGATGACAGTATACACCACCTACCTTGACCTGGCTAAAGCTTTCAACACTATTCTCCACTCAGGCATAATAGATGAACTCTCTCAACTATGCATCAATCTGTATGTTATCATATGCGTAGCAAACTGTCTCACTGATAGAACCCACCTAGTCAAAATAGAAGAAGCCACCTCAAGCTGTAGACCTGTAATGAGTGGCGTATCCCAGGGTTCAATCTTGGGACCTCTGTTATTTGGGGTATACTTTTCTGAGGTGCAGGCCAAAACCAGTGGACTATCGCTGACCAAGTTTTCAGATGACTGCAAGCTGGGTGCTGTCATCAATTCCACTAGTGATGTGGACATCCTCCAAGAGGGTCTCACCCAAACAAATGACTGGTGCCAGAAACATGGCCTCAAGCTGAATACCAAAACATGCATCATCATCCCATTTGGGGAAAGTGACATTCCCACAAATGATAACATTAATAACAACATCCTAAGCATGCAATCAGTTGTGATGGATTTTTGCACCCAGGTTGATTGCAATCTGACTTTTGACCACCATGTTGCTTCCATTGTACAGAAAACTTTCTACATGGCTCACCTCATAAGTAAGGGTATCTTATCCAGGGACAAGGTGGTCATAACATCCCTATATTCTTCCATTATAAGCCCCATTATTGAATACAATGCCCCTTTCAGCATGTACCTCGCAAAGCACATGCAGCAGCTGGTGAGACCACACACAGAGGTTCCTCACCAGGAGAATCCAGGGCCTCAAACACCTACCATACACAGATAGGCTAAAAGCCCTATCCCTCTACTCAGTTTCATACAGACTCCTCAGAGGTGACCACTATCTGGCATACAAGGTGGTCTTGGACCTTGCCTTGATGGAACTGCTGCATATCTGCATGTCAAGCTCCACTCAAGTAACCTGCACGCACAACCTCAACCCAGTCTATGACATCAAAAGGACTTGTTGGCAGGACAGATTTGTGTCCCAGAGACTCCCCCATCTGTGGAAGAAACTCCCTCTCCATGTCAAGCAAAGTTTCTCATTACCCCTTTTTTTAGTGCAACCAGGATAACTGGATGGGAAACAGAAAATACACCCCTGGGATTCCACCTGTATCCCTCCTAGACAGGGGCATCGGGTGCTGTCTTGTCCAAACATGGGCTAAACTCTTGGCTAGGCTTATAAGGGCCACAGGGTCAATAGCCTAATAACTTCCTATGATCTTATGAGTGTTTTGTCTCTCAGAGGGGTTGTCAGTTGGAGTGGGTATGCATCAGGGTTCAACTCTGAGCCGATTGCTGTTCATACTGATGATAGCAAGCAGGTTAGAGGGAACAGGTCAACAAAGTTGCTGTATACAGACAATGTGGTATTACAATCATACTCTGATCAAGAACTTCAGCAAAGGATAGAGAATGGAAGGTGAAACTGAAGGCATATGGAATAAAACAGTACAGATAAGACAGTTGTAATGGCAGCAAATGGAAATCAGATGAAGATAAGAACTGAGATGGAAGAGAAGAGAAGAGAGTGGAAAGGTTAACAGCTTCAAGTATCTGGGAGGGGTGGTTGAGGAGAAGGGAATTCTGAATAAAGGGGTCAAAGCTCGAATCAGAGGAGCTGCAGTCAACTGGAACAGTGTGTCAGGTGTAGTGTATGACAGAAGAATGCCGAAGAAGATGAAAAGTAAGGCATACAAAACAGTGGTGTGATCAGTACTAGAATATGGTACCAAAACCAGGACAATGAAGGCAGAACAGTTGAGGAAGCTAGAGGTGAGAGAGATGAAGTACCTGAGATGGGTGGTAGGATGAACACTGAGGGACAGATGAAGAAATAAGGAAATCATAGCAGAAGCCAAAGTAGCTCCAGTTGGAGAAAAGATCAAAGAGAACAGATTACAGTGGTTCGAGCACATGTGCAGAAAATCAGAAGTTAATCTGGTGAAGAAGATTTGTAACAGACAGGAAGAAGGCAAGAGGATCCAGCAAAGATGTGAATGGAGTGTGTAAGAGAAGACCTTTGACAGTCAGGCAAGAGTGTTGAAGAAGGTAGGAGGGAGGCACTGAACAGAGAGATGGCAACAGCTGACACACACCCCGATCTCATGTTGATGATGATGATTTTAAGCCAGCTGAGTCCAATACTTAATATATAGTTTAGATAAATCACTTGGTAAAGATCCATAATCCAGTTAAAATCACTGATACTGTAGTTACACAATCAAAATAGGCTGGCAGCTAACCTATATTAAACTACATTCAGGGGCACATAATTTATTCTGACACTATTACATCACCATGCTATATTTGCCAGATTGAAAGTGGTGTTTTAAACCTGTCCTACCCATATGATGTTTAGACAGTTATTAGATCTCGTCATGCCTCAGATTGAATGATAGTCAACATGTTGACATTTATATGAATATGAAAACAGAACGTACAATCTCTGCAGTGCATCTAAGGATACAAATATTTTCAAATATTTTGTTGACATAGTACTATATTAAGATTTAATATTACTTGGCTCTGGAAGTGTAACAGAAAAGAAAATAGGTAAATCATGATGTTCTTGAAAATAATATTAGTTATGCTAGAAGAAATCAGAAGTGAATTTAGTACTGAAAATGCATTATATTAAGAATAGAGAATATATGTTACACTAAGAAGAATCTAAAGATAACCTCTCAACAACACACACACAGGCATACACACACACACACACACTAAACTCTTTATTTCTCTTTTTCAAAGGCAGAGATGCATTTTCTAAAACATTCAGATATAGTCAGTGACAATGATACTATATTGGAGAAATAATTATTGAAACTGAGAAAGGCTATTGTGCAACACATTCTTAAACGTGTCAGACATATCCCTAAATATAGTAACAGTATTAAATACCACATTCTGAACAACATATTAAAGCTGTCAGTGTTTTCCACTGTGGTTGTTGCTAGCTGTGGCTAAGCAGTGTAACAGCACAGAACACTTGTAGCATTTTATATGCTGTTAAATATTTTTACCTTTTCAGTGCTGTGTATGTTTTAATATTTGATTGAGGATGCTTACTGAGGACAGATATAAAGTCAGAAATTTGCAGTGTATAGTCAGAATACACACTGTGCCATTGCACTCCCTCAGAATAACTCCCTCTCTCTTCTACCCATAGCCACACAAGTTTGTATGCAATTCTATCTTAGCAGTTTAATTCTTTGTTGATGCCTGACTTTCAGGCTAACTTTTAGTTAGGAAGTTGTTTTGTGACAGCTTTCTGTACCACATAAAGTTAAGCAGCCCTACATAGTTCCAGTCATACTAGCAGGTGCACTAATCTGTGCTAAATACCTTACCTTTGTAAGTACGTTTTCCTGAAGGAGATAAGCATGAGGCAGAATGCTGGAAGGTGTTGCTGCTGAGCTATAATAAATCATAAGGCTGAAATGGAAAAAATGACCAAGATCCTGTAATTTCACTAACTGACATATAACCTACAATGAAGTGCTATGATCATGGAGCTGGTGTATTAATTTAAGAGAGATTCTGAGACAGTGAAACCCCATATTAAGCGTTAGCATTTGTTTTTATTTTTATGCATTTATCATTTTATGCATTTGCCACCTCAGTTGTCTCATTTTGATGTTTAGTAATATGGATTATTCACTGAAAGTCTGTTCTAGTAAACCCATGCTACTGTCTATTGCAATTTATCACATCTGTATCTGTAAAAGAATCCATCCTAGATGGAAAAATACGTTTAACTAACAGTTTAGGCTCAGTCAGAATTTTTTTTTTTTACAAAATAGTGACTAGAATAAACTCTGTGCATGGTTGTTTTCAGCACTGAAGGCCTTGGTGTTTTAGATAAAAAAGTGAAAAAAAAAACTTGCTGTGAACTCTACACTCTTCTTTCAAAAGGGAAGATGTAGTCAATCATATCACACTAGATGGTATGACTGTCATATGCTTATCACTGCTGTTTCTCATTTCCAATGTCCCAGGTTTGATCTCAGCTGTTGGATCTTCTCTCTGTGGAATTTGCATATTCTGTCTCTGTCAGTGTATGGTTTTCTCCAGGTAGCCATTTTTCTTTTAATCAAAACAATGAAGGCCAAGCAGCTTAAAATATTTATAACCACAACTCTCTATGAAACTGCTTTCAGATAACTTGACAGATACATATAACTAGTTATGATGGTGGATTTTCATTTATTTATTTAGTTTAGTTTAATTTAGCTTATTTTTCTTTGTTGACCACTGTAGAGCAGTTATCTATCTGTGCTATTTCTAGGCTGAGTTGAGGGGTTACAACAAAATGAACAAAAAAAAGTTTACAGTAAGTAGGAAATATTGCGGTAAAGCAAAATAAATGCAATAAAATACATTGCAATAATGCAGAAATGTTTCAGTGTATACAATATCTTGTGATATATGTACAGACAAATCAAATTACTAAGAATATTCATTAATTTTCCTTCTACCTCTCAAATTCATGTTGCTTATATCAATTGTCTGGTCTCTGTCTTTAATGCTTGTATCACGGACAGTTTCTCCTTCAATCACTAATTCAAAGGACCATTTGGTACAGTGGAATTTTCTCCTGTTTAACAAAATGAAGCAAAACTAACACAGAGGAATTTCACAATGGTCAGCATCTGACAGCAGTGTTAAAGAAGAACTCCAAGTCATTTACAGGACATAAAGAGAAAAAGGACATTTTGCTTCTAAGGAAAAAAGTTAAAACAAATTCTGAATAATTAATGCTTCTGAAAAATTGGGTCAATATTAGATCACCAAACGCTTAGGTTAGCGAATGGTGATTAATCGACCCCATGTAAGCGAAAGCTTAAAAAACTGAACTGTCAGAACAGCGATGTTTTTCCAAGGGAAAAAAATCACTATTCCAAAAAAAAAAAAAAAAAGAAAACACTTTAATACATGATATTAAGTGCGGGCTTCGCACCCCACACCCCCTACTTAAATATACCAACTCCGAGACTGTACTACAGTGCCAAAAACAGCAAACTACCAAAGCGGACAAGCAAATTCTTTCCCAGGGAAAGAATTTGCTTACATGTCGCTTCAATATTTTGCTGTTTCTGCGTTTATAGCTCGACCAAGTCGCATTCGCTAATCTGCGTCTTTGGTCAGCTGATAGGAACCTGAAAAATTCTATAGTACATAAGAAAAAAAAAAGTCTTATATCATCTTTGCTTACAACTTCAAGCAATTTTAAAATCCCTAAAATAAAAAGAGAGGGAGATATACCTGAGACCCCAAAACATTTTTCACTCTGTACAGTAACAAAATCTGCTTCTGACAATTATTACATTAACTTCAAGAAATGTATTCCTGACATTCAAAATGTATTGTCTTGGGGGGGATATTCAGAAAGGTTCACAATGCCTTCACCCTGTGCTAAACAGTACGGAGTATGTAGCACTACACTGCCCAGTGCTGATATGGTGTGTATTAGTGCCTGCATAGCACCAGCATGCAAGGGACATGACTGCATATTAGAGCTTTACAGACATGACAAAGGCAGTAACCACACTGCTGGAGTGACCTCACTATGGGTGGCCATTTGACCCAAGCAAAAATATGAAGTAGGTAGATTGCCCATCTCTATGCATATTTATATGTTGAGTGAAGCCCTTCATATCAACCACATGGATGTTGACAAGCAACACATACACGACCAACACAATAATATACCAAGTCATTTTGTAACATAAATGAGGAGGAAAGGAGGACATAAATTCAGGAATGGGGAAGCACAAGCAGAGCAACACACAGAAGGCCAACATAAAGGGAAGATATGTGGGAGAAAGAAGAGTATTATAGTTTTGTGGGACAAGTGCCCATTTTCCATTTTTTTAGAAGGGTAGGGAGAAGGTAGAAAGAGCAAGTACAGGGAGCATGGGGGTACAGAAAAGGAAGCAGGGGCAGAAAGAAGCATAAAATTCAGACAAAGAGTGACAGAGGAGGTACTGACATGTATGGCAGAAGCAATGGAAAGACATTGAATGACAAAGCTGATGATGGGGAAGATTGAAGTATGAACAGGGTATGTGGAGTGACCAGGGTCAGTGTTACAACTGAGCACACAGGGCATGTGCGTTAGCCATGAAACTGTGTGCCCCTGTGAGTGCCCAGTCCTTGGAACAGTAAAGATTTATTTTTTTAACCATCAATCCACCATGCATGAGTCAGCCAGGATTAATTGGTTAGGTCTCATATCTCTAGTTTGGTTCCACTCAACAGCACTTTGGTTTGGCTTGGCTATCTTCAGAGCTAATGAGAAAAAGCATGGTCACCATTTGAATCTTCCATTGCCGTGGTCCTTTGTATCCTACTCAGCTCTCCTCCTTTGTCATTTCAATGTGTGTCTGTGTGTGTGGGCGTGCATGTGTGTGTGTGTGTGTGTGTGTGTGTGTGTGTGTGTGTGTGTGAGTGTGTGTGTGTGTATGTTTGTTTGAGAGAGAGACAGAGAAAAAGAGAGTGAGAGAAAGAGACAGAGACATGCCTTGGACAGCCAGCCTTAAGGATGTGCTGGACACCCAGAGACTGCTATGCTATCTCAGATTCCAGGTAATGTAATTTTCATTAGAATGAGAAGACATGTATTTTTCTTTTACTGCATTTGCTAATAGTTTTCATGAGCACTACACTTTGCACTTGTTAATAATTTTCATGAGCACTACACTTTGCACTCAACAGTTTTCATGAGCACTACACTTTGCACTTGTTAATAATTTTCATGAGCACTACACTTTGCACTCAATAATTTTCATGAGCACTACACTTTGCACTCATTAACAGTTTTCACGAGCACTACACTTTGCAATTGTTAATACTTTTCAGGAGTGTGTCTGGTTAAATGACTTGCTTAGAGGCAAATACAGAGAGAAAAAATCAAACCCTACATGCCTAATTCAGGAAGCATCTCATTAAGAGCTTATGGCCTTAATACTCTGCATGAATGACCAAACTTTCCATAACTTTATTTTCTGATAAAACACTGAAGGCTAAAATTCACCAAAGTTTGCAGTCTGTCAGTAATACTAGTCATTAGAGTTTCAACCCTGTGGTGGTGGTGCTGCGGTAGCATTGTCGCCTCACAGTAAGACACTGTCTGGTTCGATTCTCAGCTAGAGCGTCTTCTGCGTGGAGACATGCGTGAATGGGCGTATCTTCGTTGAAGGTTGTGCATCAGGGCTGGTAACTTTGCACGTAAAAAAAATCAACTACCAATCATTAGCGGACCGGAGTTCCGCTGTAGTGACCCCTAACCGGGAAAAGCCGAAAGACACAAAAACAACATGTGTTTGCTGTTTAAAAAATGCATGTTGATGAAAACTTGTTGTTCTGTTAACTTTTTGACTGAATTAGAGTAGCCTGCTTCATAACTGTCTCTGATTTTGCACATCTCTAATTTTGCCAAATATATATATATATATATATATATATATATATATATATACAGTGTCGGTTGGTGACTTCAAAAAGGAGGGCTGCAGGAGACAGCTGAATGGGTGGGGCCAATGGGAAGGGGTGTGGCCAACTAGAAAGGTGTGGAGCTATGCTCAAAACCACAACAACTGGAACTTTAATTAAATAGCTGCCCTGGGTGCCAAACAGTCATTACGAGAGTCCAATCAAGACAAAATGAAGTGTAGAAGAAAAAAAATATTTCAATGCATTGGCTACATGACAACTTACTTAATATCCAGATGGAAACAAGTTGTGAGGCATGAAAAAATAAATTACTTTTTAAATACATTACTGGAATGCCAGTCAAAATCAAGTATAAAAAAACAAGCAGCGCTCAACTCAAACCACTACTCCTTGCACTGCAGTTCTAATTATAATTTATATTCAGCTTTATAAAATTACCAAGTAACATGCTGAAAGTAGCAATCTTTGTGATACCCCCACTTGTAAAAATGTTTCTTATCCAAAAAAGACCTGCTGCCTGACACAACTATCTACTTGTTTCATGGGGAGGACATGATCAAAGTAAAAAATGAACAGCAAACAAGAAACAAGCTCAAGATAAATTGCTTAACGGATTTCTGCACAAGCTATGGACCACACATGATAAATTGGCATTCTGTTTAGTTTACGGGTAAAGCCTGCAAAGATGACTGCAAGTCTCCAACAAAAGATGACTGCAATTCTCCAATAAATGTAATGAGCTTCTGAAAATACTGTAATCCTGTCCTTTTATTACAAATACTGTCATATGCATTTCAATACCCAAGGCTTATACATTATCTAGTTATGTAAATATTCTCTGCATGGCAACAACGAAAAGGACAGATGAAAAGCCACGGTCGTACTTGTGGTCTACCTTGGATGGGGCAATACTCTGCACACTTACACTGCATAACTGCTCCTTGCCTTCCTTGGACACATCCAGAGCCACTACAATGGGGAGTGGGGTGCAACAAGTATGTCATAATTTGAAATGTCTCTGGCTGACAGTGATGGCTCTGACACTCATACCTCTCAACTTCAGAGCAAGAAATCTGGACAAAGCCATACATAGAACTAGAAGTGGGCACAGGCATAACAATAAGGACAATTTTTAAATATTGCTCTTATTAACTTAGATAATAGAACAGTAGTAGATCTTGCATTAGTACGACTTTTCTGAAGGGTATAACATCTGAAACTCAAATGTCTGCCATTATTTTCTAACTTCAATCTTTAATGACTTGCCACTAATTTGCCAGAAAACCACAATTTTATGAAAAACAGACCAAAAATGTGATGCAAAAATATAAAGTTGCCACACAATACAGCTGGGAACCTGTCAAAAAAGGGACACATTTTTAATATTAACACTGTTAACTTGAGCAGCTAACAAAATAAGAGCATCTACATGCATTTCTGAAATAAAAGTAATCCATAACTCTAATCATTACAGTTATATATAATTGTAAACCCTCCACATTTTCTTCCAAAATTGCCATTTTGAGGAGGGATTATTAGGGGAGAGCAACATTTTGAGCCAAAACTGGGGACAATTGAGAGGTTTGGATATTCCTAATTCCACAAAGTGATTTGCACGTACCTCTCAACCTCTTAATGCAGGAAATCTGGACAAGGCCAAATATATTGGGGGAACATACAAACACTACTAAAACTTGCTCTTGTATAAACTTAAGACAGTTGATAGAATAACAGGTCTTGCATTAGCATGCATTTTTCTGAAGGTTATGACATCTGAAACTCAATGTCTGTCATTTAGTGACTTCATTCCTGAATGATTTGCTAGAAAACCACAACTTTTATGAGGAACAAACCAAAAATAAGAAGCAAATATCTATTCATTCTGTATAAATATGGACAACTGAGAGGTATAGTTCAACCGGGGCTGTCTGAGTTTGCTACCCCCCCCCCACAAAATCATGGTCGAATGGAGCCTCCCCCCTGCAGCCATTCCAATGTCCCATTCCTTGGTTATTTTGCCCCATTTACCATAAACACTGTAATGTGCATACTGCTTTACTTCTGTGATGATTTAGATTTTATTTGAAAGTTTTATTTTGCATTTTACACACAAACCCTAATAGATATCTGTTAAAAAAAGCAATGCAGTCTCACAATGAAAATATAGACTTAGCATTAAAACTTCTCTGCCCTTACAACTCACATGCATTGAAACAACATTGAAAAACCCACATTCAAAGAAAATACATTTTGCCAGTGGCAGATAAAGATTAACTCTGGGCTGTTTTCAAAATCATAAGCCCCTTGAACATGAAACATACACATGCTCTTTGATACACCTTCCTGACTGTATTACATTATATTCCTTGTACAATACAGTACAGTTGTTAGAGGGCATTTTAAATTTATTGTTTTGAACATTTTTCCAGTAAACAATGAAACAAAATGCATGCACCAATGACAAAACCGCCCAATTCAGAACATTTCCATCATAAAATGTCTACTCAACCTTCTATAGTCCATCACTATCAGTAAATATGCACAATCTCTGAAGTAGTAAAATCCACATTAAAGAAATCTGTAACTAATAAAGAGGTTGCTGCTAGCAAACAACTTTATATGTCATTGTTTCATCTATAAATAAAGTGCCTGTTGCCCTTGAAGAATAAATTGCCTATGTTGCATGCATTAAAAAAATGATAAGCTAGTAATACCACAATAGGGAATGGATAGCAAACTGATAACAGGTTCATAGTTACTAGGTATCTTTGCCAAAATGGACTGCAGCATCCACCCCCTTTACAACACAGTACAATATCTGCAATGTATTTATCTACTGTGGGAGTAGAACCCACAGCCTTCTGCATCAAAAGCAAGTACATTACCTGTTGTGCTATTAACAATGCAAGCAGACTTAGCATAAGCAGCACTGAACTTTTGTTCCCCTGCAGCTCTCAGCTCCTTGTGAAATCTACTCGACTCTCAGCTGTATCTCTGAACTTTGCAGCACAAGATATCTGGAAAAAGCCAAAATTTATTGGGGGGGGGGCAAAAGGCCAAAAACCAGGGAAACATTTTAAACATTGCTTGTATAATGTTGGAAAGTTGCTAGAATAAAGTGCTGTGTTACCACCATACATTTCACTGCCACATCTTGAACCCAGGGGACCCTGTGCAAAACAGTCAGAAAAACATACCACTGTGCCAAATCAGCTGAAACAGAGGAAGACAAACTTATAGTGAATTCAGTTCTCACCATAGCTGTCAACCTCTTAGCAAAAAACACCTGAAAAAAGCCAATAATGTGGGAATACAGCTGCCAAACATATTCAGTGAATTCAGTTCTCACCATAGCTCTCAACCTTAGCACAAAATACCTGGACGAGGCCAATAATGGAATACAATTCCAAAAATATGGGCAAATTTCAAATATCCATGTTATAAACTTAGACAATTGCTAGAATAAAAGGTTTTGTTTTGCCATGTACTTTCTGAAGAATATGAAATCTGAAATTCAAATGCCTGTTATTTTTAAACATTTGTTAACCAGAAAACTAGTCTGACTTGGAACAAAACAAAGCCAAATTTCAGCAGAGCAGGGAGAAACACATCTTTGTAAGGGATGGGAGGACATACAGACTCCACACAGAAGACACCCCAGCCAAGAAGCAAACCAGAGAACCTGTAGCTGTTAGGCAACAATGCTACCAGTGCACCATTGCACTACAAACCTTTGCAAGGAAATATGAAGATACAGAAACCACAGATTTTATGATGAACAGAACAAATATGAGGCAAAACTCTGCAATTTTTTTTTACAAATAGTGGTGGGTAGGGAATTCAGGTCTTTGCCACCTGCATCCAAGGTACAGGGTTCAAACCTGAGTATTTCTACCCACCACTATGTGTTAAGAAGGGCATTTCACACACTTTGAAGCAGTCGAGCATCATTATGTAGAAAGTAGGAGGGTACTAACTATAGATCTGAATTTAACATCAAAGGATAAAGTAGACTGAAGCATTGTCTTTTGCTACACTCTGAAATGGAAAGAGATAGTTTTGTTTTAAATAATGAGCTCATATTCCTAGAGCAAATGTTAATAGCTAAATAGTAAGAGAAAATGTATATGGTTGAGCCCATTTACCATGATAGTGAAGTCATAACCACCCTAGTTTACAGGACTAAAAGACCAATTTGTTTTTTTTGCAGCTAGACAAACTTACTTGCATACCTTATATGCAATATGCGGCCACACACACCCCAGCGACTTTATATATACGAAATTAGAGAAGGCGCAACAGTTGAGAAAGGGTTGCACCACATTCTTGCACAATAGTACAAGCAACTGTCATTCAGCTACTCTAAAAACCTGATAGCGTGTGCCTCTGATTGTTCATGCATCAGCTGAAAATGTTCAGTGAGGTGTTCATTCACTCAATTGAATGCCACACATATATGTGTGTGCATATATTTACACACACTCACACACACACACACACACACACACACACACACACACACACACACACACACACACACACACACACACCCCTTCGGCTATCACTGCCTTGATTAAAATAAACATAGAGGAGCTGCCTTGCTTGAACGGAGGTATTCACACACACACACACACACCTTACCTGTAAAATGGGCCCGGACTTCAGAAAGCAGTAAACCAGGTCCAACTCCATTGTCTCGAAGCAGCAGCAAACCCGCACTTGACTTAACGCTTCCCTGCAGGAGCTGTGAACTCAACTTACCTCACTCCTGATTGGTCCTGCGCTCAAATCCCTGCTTACCTCTGTCCTGATTGGTCCTGTCTGTGGCTCAGGCAGTCCGGAGCTCCTCTCTTCTGTGCGGTCATCTACCGTACTGCATCTTAGGCATCTGCGGGGCAAAAAATACCTTCTCTGCATCTGGACTGCTACTCAGGCAGTCAGAGCTCGCAGAGATTCCTGGGCATCTGCGGGGCAGTTTGAGTGTGTCCGCCCATGCGCGGCAGTTCCGGTACTCAGTAAAAAAAGCTAAATTTTTTTTTAAAGTTTATGTTTTATGTTATGTATTTCTTTTATTTTTAGGTGGGAGGGCTGCAGTCCTGCAGACCGATAGCACGAGCCACCCCTGTATATAATATATATATCTCCTGTCGGGTACATATTACACCGTCGACAACTGACTAAATCGACAACCGGCCCTGTAGCACCAATTCAACGAAACCGCACAGCATCGACACTTTAAATAACCGACGCTGACTCTACCGACAATGCGCTACACGCCAGTATTACAGCTAACGGGTATTAACATGTGTGAGGTAGGGGATGTATTTCTAAACTTATGTCACTCAGTCTAACATTATAACTACATCCCCTACCTCACACATGTTAATACCCGTTAGCTGTAATACGCGATGTCGGTGTAGCGCGTTGTCGGTAGAGTCAGTCGGTTATTTAAAGTGTCGATGCTAAAGTTTCGTTGAATTGGTGCTACAGGGCCGGTTGTCGATTTAGTCAGTTGTCGACGGTGTAATATGTACCCCTCCTGTCCCCTGTTAACCTCTTTTTTCCTGATAAATCACTTCAGATTGCAGTCAGTCAGTATAATACCAGTCATTATAGTTTCATATTTTTGTTCAGAAAATGTAGGCCCATGCAGCAATTATTGAGGAATGTTTTAAGTGATATGGAGTTGTCTGATATTTAAGGGTGAGAGATATTCTTAAACTCTTTCATGTAGTCCAAAATACATGGTTTGAATCCTTTCATCTCCATTTGCCTACTGTGAGACTTTAAGCAAATCACTTAACTCAACAGTGCTCCCAGATCACTCCTGAAAATTGTCACTTTGTCCAGTGGATTCATCTGCTTAATGAACACATAAAATAATATTTAAAAGTTGTTCACTTTTGTCCCCTTTCCCATTATTTTTGCTTTGTCAAGAATTCTCAAGCAAAAATATTGAGATTTATTTTGGTATGTTCTTTATAAAATTTGAGGCTTTATGGCAACTTGTTGTGGATTGGAAGGACTAAATGATGACAAGCATGTGAGTTTCAGACATATACCCTTCAGAAAATGCTTGATAATCCAAAGCTTGCTATTTTAGAAACTTTCTAAGTACATCAGAGAAATATTTAAATCTGTTTCCGAGTTTAGTCTTTGTCTCTGATTATTGAGCTAAGAAGCTGAAAGGGCAGAGCGGAATTGCACTGTATAGTTCTGTCTGCAATGAGACAAGATTCATTTCTAGGCCATTATTCATAAATGCATTCATTCACTTGATCTCAATCAATATCTGAGGTATAGAGTCATACAAGTGATGTAACGTGTGTGTGTGTGTGTGTGTGTGTGTGTGTGTGTGTGTGTGTGTGTGTGTGTATGTGTGTGGGTGTGGGTGTCTAAGTGTGTGTGCAGATGTGTAGATGGTATAATTCTCAAAGTGTTCTTGATTTTTCCCCTCAGATTCATGGTCTGTTTCTCATGAAATGTGTAGCTTTCTAGTAAAGTATTGTGGACTGATGTCACTAAATTGGAATGTGTTATTGTAGTGAAGGTAGCTCAGATGAGCACAAATCAGCTAAAAAAGTTTAGAAATAGTGAAGGATTCCCTTTTCTCCGATGTTGTGTGACCTTGGAGTAGGTATATTTAAGTTCATGGGCTTGGGGGGTTCCAGGGGCTTGCTCGTCCTCTGCAAAAATTATTTTCTGACAGAACTGCTGTCAATCTGTTTCTATGAAGCCCCACTAAACAATGACAGATGTGTGTTTCAGACTTCATACCCTTCAGGTATAAAATCTGTTCCTGATTTTGTGTGTTTGTCTCTGATTCTTTAAGAGTTTGGGAAGGCATGGGTTGCAGTGGATTGCACTGTATGTTTCTCACAGCAGTGAGCTAATGTACACTTCTAGGTCATTATTTATGTATTTGCCCATTTATTTGAGCACATGCAAACAGCTGCAGTGTAAGAAATCATACAAAGGGCTATATTTGACAGTCACTCTGTGCGCATGTGTTTGTATGCGTGTGTGTGTGTGTGTGTGTGTGTGTGTGTGTGTGTGTGTGTGTGTGTGTGTGTGTCTTTATAAATTCTTGGTTCACGCATCCCAGAGTACTTATGGTGTATGGTATAATGGAAGGAATCAATTGCAGTAAATATGAGCACCACCGTATGAAACATGTTGTTTGGTTATTATCCTTGGTTTCCTTGTTTTGTTAAATGTTGGTAATGTGCTTATTATTTAACTGTGAATAAACTGGATAGCATGAACTCTGCAAGCTTAATGTTAATATTTTAATTATGAATACATTTTTAATTGAGATTGTTTTTTGCAGGCATGCACTGTATTTGGGCTACAACAGTTTGCCTGGTACTTAATGCAGATGTATAGGGCTATAAGCTGTTAATGAACTGCTTCCTATAGTATAGGGTTTGATTCCTTCAGCCTTCATTTGTCTTCTATGTTACTCTGACCAAGCCATTTCATTAGAAAGTACTCCTGGGTTATTCCTGAAAATTGACACGTGTGTCTATGCCGGTCCCAGGTTGTTAGTGAATCCTAACACATTTGTCTTTTGAATTCATGCACATTCACATAGCTGCTAATAGGTATTCTTCATTATTAGCTAAAAACTACAGTAAACTCTCAGCAAAATAGAACTCAAGCAACCGGCACTCTCAAGCAACCAGCAAAAAAGAAATTGAAAAAATACAGTACAGTTTTCATGTGTTGCACTTTCTGTCCCCCCTCCTGCAGAAGCATACCTTATGTTTTTAGAGTTTGAATTTTAAAAAGAAAGATAGGAATAAATTCCCTCTCTCCCCAACCTGAGAACAAGTCAAACCAAACCAACAGTGTAGGATACAGTATTAGTCAGGCCTATTTTTAATAGTAACTCTCAAGAAACCAGAAACTACAGTTATCCAGCATCTACCAATCCCCATAGGTGCCTGTTAACTAAGAGTTTGCTGTATATGACTATGAATCCCAGCAGGTCTTTTGTAGTTAAATGGGTTGCTAGGTGTATTTTCAATATGTGGGAGTCTCAAGGGAAGAAAAGTTTCCTGTTGCTCTTTCTAAGTCTGTTTTCAGTTTGAGAGTACTTTGTTTTGTTTAGTGAATATCTGTCAGTGTTCGTCTGTAAAATTTGAAATAAGATTTAAATTAAATCAAAATCTCTGATAAATGCAAATACGGTGCAGCTTGGTTTTCTTGAATTTGTGTTGGATTCTTTTTCTCTGTTTACTGAGGTACAGATCTTTTTGTGCCATTCTCCAACTTCTGTTGTATTGTTAGCTACAGATTTACCTTGTTATACTGTAGTGTACCAACATTTCTTCCAAACCATGAGCATCAATATGAGAAATTCAGTTATTCTCTGTGTTGTGCATATCTCCAGGATATGATAATATGCAGTGGTTTGGAGATTAATTGTTACGAGGCATTTTATACCTTATTGTTTTTATTTTTGTCATCACATGTCCTACATGCTAGCTACAGTCTTTGTTGTGCCCCAGCAAGAAAAGGAACCAGGAGCTGCCAAATGAAGTAACACATAAGGAAGGCGAGCATCATGACTGGGGATATGAAGGGGTACAGTTCGCCAGCCTGTATAATATTACAATTACTTGATTACTTTGTAACTTTTCCTATACAAATCTGTACATATGTGTTTGCACACTCTTTTCCAATATTGTATAATACTGTCTGTTTTGTTATACTGTTTGCAGCTTATTCCTATACAAATCTGTACATATGTGTTTGCACACTCTTTTCCAATATTGTATAATACTGTCTGTTTTGTGATACTGTTTGCAGCTTATACCTATACAAATCTGTACATATGTGTTTGCACACTCTTTTCTAATATTGTATAATACTGTCTGTTTTATCATACTGTTTGTATCTATAACAGTTGTATATATTTTATATACTGTTATACTAACTTACTTTGTGGAGCTTTTCTCCCCGGGCCTCCACTGAAAATGGGGTCTTTTGGCCCAGTGGTCTTTCCTGGTAAACAGATGCCAATAAGTAAATAAATAAATACAACAAGATGCTTCAGGGTACCAATGCTGATACTCAGATACTGGTTCAACTTGATCCTTACCAGCCTCCACACTTATTCAGTGACCCCGGAGGACCCATTCAAGCTGCTCTCAGAGTAGGAACCTTCACCCACCTTCTGAGTGGTGGCCACAGAAGCCACCAGTTTGCCCTTTAGGTTACTTTCCACAAAATGGCCTTTACACCCTTGCAGAGAGGCAAGTCTGTGGACTGTTGTGGTCCCAGCAGCAGGCACTGTGACCAGTGTTGAGCTTTTTGGTTGCCATATCACTTCAGCCTGACCC
This sequence comes from Protopterus annectens, assembly GCF_019279795.1. Classification (NCBI taxonomy): domain Eukaryota; kingdom Metazoa; phylum Chordata; order Ceratodontiformes; family Protopteridae; genus Protopterus; species Protopterus annectens. Next base: position 1,093,267,422 of record NC_056741.1, read on the forward strand.
TGTATAAAGGCAAAATAAAAAAAAAACAATAAAAAAGATAAGCAAATGCAAAAATATTAATAAATGTTTATGAAACTTTACTCACATAGTTCTCTAGTACTCTACAGACAGCAATAAAGTACATGTACCCTACTGGCTAGAGAGCCTCTCATGTCTTCCTAGACAGGCTAATTAGCTTCAAGCTCCTCACTGATTGCAAAACATAAAACAGGCAGTAATCATTATTAAATATCCCTAACAAAACAAGGCAATTACTACAACAGGTTATCGGCTGGATGTACAGTGCCAAATCAAGTACAGAATGCTCACAATAATAAGCCAGCCCCCCCCCCCCTAATCTTTGTCTCCCACTGGTAAAGCAGGTCCCTGTACATCTGCCTGCACTGCTCACCATTGCAGATGCATCACTCACTGCCCTTCCAAACTGATGCCAAAAATCTATTTTATAGAGGGGGCTATCATATTCCCCCAACAGGTGCTCTCTGTGGTTACTGTGTAACAGGAAGGAAGAAGGAAAATCTTTGTTTACTGCTTGCATTAGGAGCAAGCCCTGCTGAAACCAGCATCTGAAGAGGACACATCTACTCTGCAGGTCAGAGCAAGGAACAAAATGGTAGCCTAGAGGGCATGAGTGCCTGTACTGGATAACATGTGACATGTATTTTAAAATGCTTGATTGCACAATACAAAGTAACATTGACACGGCCAGATAGCAGTATAGGCTTCACAGTGGCCATGCATGTGAGCAGCCATGAACATGGCAGTGCTGACTGTGTCTGAGTAAATGATTGTGTTATAACAGTAATTCATGTCAGTTGGCTTATGCAATCCATATATCTACCGTAACTCCATGTGAAGGTGACGCATCTAGTAATTCTTATTTAGTGATTCTGTCACACAATAGTGGTGAACAATGTCCTAGTTGTAGAGGTAATGATATTTTAATCACTTATAAACACAAAAAAGGGGAAAATAGTGCTGTATAAAACCAAAACTCAGTTCATCCGCACTACGATGTCACCATAAAGCACCAGCAGGAAAAATCTTTGCAGAATATTTTAATGCAGCAATAAAGGTAATCCAAAACACAGTAGCCATCTCTTCTGTTAACCAGTGAGACTTCAGAAGCATGACATATCAAATCTTTCATCTCAATTAAATTTCCCCTTGTTAACCTGGTTTCAGATGTATTGTTATGGCAGGGAATATGCAACACTGCTTTTTGCTTTGCTTTCATTCTGACTGAATTCTCTTTGGCTTGTAAATAAACAAGTTTGTAACATGGACATAACTCAGTTGCCAAAATGTGTTTGTAGTTTGCCACATAGAACGTTTGTGCCAAAATGCCAGCAAATGTGTAAAGTTTTAGCATTTCCCTGCATGTTGCTTTTAAAGAATGTGCGATTCACCCTTTATGTGTTTTATGTTTTGGATTACCTTTATTGCTGCAATAAAATATTCCGCAAAGATTTTGCCTGCTGGTGCTTTATGGTGTCATCGTAGTGCTGATGAACTGGGTATTTTATTCACTGGCAGATCTGTCTGTGAGTTACAGGGTGACAACTTAAGTACATTGTAAACACGATTCCTGCAAAGGCAGCCCTAGCACATACTGCTAATACAGATACTGTATCACTCCTAGCATTGTTATGCAAGTGAGCCTTTTGTACATTGGAAAATCTTGGAGTACAGATGCTCACTGTAGCTCATCATGCTAATTTTATACATTTATGAATTTCTCTGCAACTTTTGATTTCATCATTTCCATACATAATGACTCTCAAACATGTTGACACTAATTTGCATGTTGTTATGCTGGCATTTGCATATAGTACATACTGCACTACTTCTCCACTAGCACATTCATGCTATATGTGTCACTGAATCACCCCCTCCTTGCATGCTGCTACTCACCATGCTATTTCAAGTAATGCAATGTGCTATATTTTTTTGAATACCACAACAAATTGTTCACTTGTAAACTGCAATAATCGTGAATTGTTCCAATACTGTAGCTTGTCTTGATTTATCATCAAAAATAACCATTGCAATGCCAGACATAGACAGGAAAACTCAAGATGTTTAAATCCAAATCTGTTTTCTAGTGAAACAAAATCACATACCTACATAAAAATGATGCACTTAAGTTTTTTGCCTTCCTCTTTGGTCCAAACTTGCAATCACTATTGTTTCCATTCGTTCAATTTAAAGCAATGAACTGACTAGTATGAAGATCTTTCCTGGAATTATGTAAGGTCCTTGAACAGTTATTCTCATTAAACTATCAATAGTTACTTATATTGGATCTACCCTGGTTCACCAAATTCATGCACCAGAAAGTTGTTCCCTAAAGCACAGCAAGTGGATTGGTTATGTAACACAGGAAATATAAGAAACAAATGGGACCCCTTTAAAGCATTGTGTCTTCTACATAAGCTAAAATCTAATGTCATAAGTATCAGTGAGTTATAATTAAAACTCAGTATCTCAATAACTTAGCATCCCTAACCCTCTACCTCTTTCTATCCAGGCAGAAGCCAAAGAAAAACACAAAATATTACCTGCAAACTCACTTTTATCTCAGGAAAAAAAAAACGACCATACTGTAAAATGAACAGGTACAGAAGTTTTAACAGGGGATGTATCACACTAAGATTATTTGTTCTTTATATCCCACCATTATCACTACCATAGCTACTGCAGAGATAATTGATGGTTTTTGCCATCTGATAAAAATAAGATCAGGTCATTTGAGGTGATTTTAATCTTCAAGGATGTTTTTCTCCCCAAATTCTCCAACTATTTCCCTTTCTAAATTAACAAATTATCCCCTTATGAAAACCCCATTTGCTACATAAACTTTGCATAACTGACACCAGAGTCTAACCAACAACTTTCAAAGAATACCATCACACTGTGTTTAGACTCCAGACTTTGCTGATTAATGTTCCTTTGCCCTCACTTTTTCAGCTAAGAAATGTCACATTGCAGCACTGTCTACTTCATCTTTTTCATAAAAAGATACAAGTTTTACCTTTCTTGGATTTTGGGGCAGCATTTTGGCAGGTTGTTTTATCATTATTAGTTTGTAAAACAGCTTTGGAGTACTATCTGAACAACCGCCCTCCACTTCAAGCAAAGTATCCTAGTCAAACCAACAAAAAAAAACAAAAAAGAATCAGACATCAGGCTGCCTAGCAGATTTTTTTATGAACTACACAAGATGTTCATGTCTAGAGACAATGCCTAACTTACCTTTAGAAACATTACTGTATCATCTGACTGGTGTGCATATATCTAATTCAAAAATGTAGGGCAAACATTCAGTAAATATGCCAAAATACATTTTCGCAAGGATAGTCAAAATTCTTTTTTCAAAAATCCTTCTTTGCAAGGGTGTGTAGGTGGATGCAAGAACCACTTTACAGCCTTGTGAAGCTGAATAGTGACACTAATGATAATCCAAGTATAATCAGTGAATCTTCAACACAACAATTAATTTGGCTTCTCTTTTATTTTAACATAAATATTTCCCAGTTTACCCACTATGGCACAGCTCTCCGGATTCCAGATTACTTTCTCATTTTGCCCAATCTCACTAAGTGAAACAACAAACTCCTATACAGACATCATATAAAATTCCTAAAGGCCTGAAAATAATTAAATGCAGTGCCTCTTTCAATTTCACATCTCACTTAATAGTGAATTTCTCAACACGTGGGAGACTGCCACTAACCTATCACTCTAGGTTCCCTGACTTCTCACTAGATGACTTTGATCCAGCTCACTTCCATTGACACAAATTACTAGAATCTACTGCCTCCAGTTAATTAAAAGAGTAAATCTCCCCAAATTGTCTTGTGGGTAAGCAGCATAGCTATTACAGAAGGCCATGTTTCCACTGCATCCTTTCTTTCAAAAGCAAAGTTTATCAGGGAATGGACAATGGTGCCCTCAATACCGTAAGATTTGAAGATGTTACTAAAACAATAAGGTCTCTCTCCCCCCATTTCCTAGTTTCTGATATGGGTATAGATGATTCTTGTCTGAGCTGGACTATTAAATATGCACCCAACAGATTGGTAAGTGTTGATAAAGTGATATCTCTTCCATTTCCACTTTTAATAGGGGAGTTTTTCAGAGTTTTACAGGACTCAGTTCTAGGGCCCCTACTCTTCTCCTTCTTCTCATAAGTACATTAAAATTCTTTAACACTAGTTTGTACTCACTTTCATTTTATTTATTTATTAATTTATTCTTGCTTTAGGGCGGCCATGGTGGTGCAGCGGTTAGCGTTGCTGCCTCACAGCAAGAGGTTCTCCGGTTCGATCCTCGGCTGGGGTGCCTTCTGTGCGGAGTCTGCATGTCCTCCCTGTGGTTGCGTGGGTTTCCTCCAGGTGCTCTGGTTTCCTCCCACATCCCAAAGACATGCTGTAGGTGGATTGGACACTCTAAATTGGCCCTAGGCATGAGTGTGTGCGTATGTGTGCCTTCTGTGGAAGGTTGGGCGCTGGGCTGGCAACTCGACACTGTAAAACTCCACTGTCAATCATGTGTGGACAGGTGATCTGCTGTGGCGCCCCCTAACCGGGAAAAGCCGAAAGTAGAAGAAGGAGAATTTATTTATTCTTGCTTTGCTATCTAAGTTGCATAGCTGGATTGTGGTCAATTTCCAGTGACAAATGTGTAGAAAAAGTTTCAGAAAACATCAACACAATTGTGTAGCAAAACAAAATGAATAAACTGCACATCATTACATAAGGTAGTACTATACACTTGTAAGAATTTCAGAGAGAAAGAAACTTGGTTAGAAGACAGGGCATTGCTGTATTGGTTATGACCTGTTTATTGTTTTATCATCTCTGCACCTGATATTAAATGTAAAACATGTTCCTGTCAATCCCCAAATTTTGAAAAACAAACTAATGCATACAAATGACAGTGAATTGCAAAAAAATATTGTTATACCAAAGCAGTCGTGGACTCACTTAACACTGGAGTTTGCCTCCCCTACACCATTCCTATTACTAAATACTAACTCTAAGATCACTGACCCTTGGAATATTAGAAAGCCATGAGACACCACATCCTGGAACACAGTATATATATACATTTCTCCAACTGACATTTTTATTTGCATTATTCCAAGGATTACAATTATAATCCAAAGAATTTCAGCACTCACCTGTGTCCCTAAGAAGTGCTGAATTTTAGCAGAGAGTTTTCAGTGCAGGAAAGGTGTTATGGTTATGACTCGGACAAGTAGGACAGTGGGACAAGAAACTGAGATGAAGGGAGTTTTGTTTATATGAAAATGAAACCCAGCATAACCATTTCCACAGGTCTTGGTGATAGTTTCTGAATGGAGTTAAGAAAACAAATCTGGCACAGTTGTTGACACTTTCCATTTTGGAAGTAAGCCTGAAGAAAGTCCTATAAGTAGGACAAACTGAGAAACTAAAATCCAACACAAGGATGCACAAACCAGTAATAAAATGTACCTGGTTGCGGTAAGAAGAACCAGAGCCATGGATCTACACCAATAGCAAACAAAAAAGGTTTAATAAAAGTTAAGTGCTTTCATTCACACATTGAACGAATTTCATCAGAACAGTAAAAAAAACTACTTCCTGTTCATTTTAAAATCGGTGCACAAGATCACATGCATTATTGCAGCCAATCACAATCGTTCTTTTAGTTTAAATCTTTTAAGTCACATTACAGCAACACAAGCATGAAAAATAACTCCATACTTAACATTCATCCTCTATTGCCAATATTAAAAATACTTTATGTAATCAATATATATATAAAAAAACTTAACATAATCTCTTAGTTTCAAAATACTGTTAACAGAACACATTTCTTTCAACCCTGAGAATCTTGTTGCATTGAGAAACACTTGCCACCATAATTCATGTCTCTCAATAAATTCTTCCATAAACCTGTCCCTTGCATCCAGACTGATTTTTTTACCAGTATAAAAAATACAAATTCATACCCTGCATTTATTTCAGTATGCTTGTATAAGGCATTAGTGTTCTTTCTTTTCTTTAAAATATCAGAACTGGAACCGCTGTCCAAGGTGTAGGTGTTAATAAAGGAGGTCTCCACTTCTGTGACTCCTGACTTTGACCCGGTCAAAATTATTTTTAACTGTTCAAGGGACTTTAAAATTTACACCTATTCCCCAGAATGACTGTATCATTCACATGTTGACATTTTTGAGTGGGGTTCATCCCACACAAGTCATCAGACAACTCAAAGAATGGGAACTCTTTAAGTGTGGAGCTTGTCCTCAGTGTCCTACATTTTAGAGGACATTTGTTTGATTTTAGAGAATGATATACATTCTCCAGTGATTTTTGTAAAAGAAAACTGCCTTGCCAAATTTGTGGTTTATTTTGCTAAGTGCTTTGGTTGCCTGGCCTTTTATGTGGGCGAAATGGAGAGACATTTCTGTAAAGGGATATAAGAGCACAATTATGATATCAGCAAACAAAATGAAAACAATGCATTATATAAGCATTCAAATGTTTGTCCACACTTTAAGAAGTTCCAATTTGCCATTTTAGAACAAGTAAAGGTTAATCCTAAAGGAGGTGACATGAAATGTGATTTTAGAGTCTAAAGAAATTAAATGTTAACTTAGGTTGAAAGTATCCCAGTATCCTAGCATAATTTAAAATATTTCAATACAACCATTGTTGGTTATGATGTCTGATAGATTATATAATGTTTTGGATTTTACATATACTTAATTTTTTTAATATATTGTAATATATTTCTAAGTTTTTAACACTTGTTTTTATGCACAAACAATTTTAAATTCTTATATCCATTTTCATTGTGATTTTTATACTATCTCTTTAACATAATTCAAACTATTTTTCCCATTGTTAGTTCAATGAGCTGAATAACTGATTAATAGATTCCAGTTTTTGATAGTTACAGTCGTTGCAGTAACACTACACTTGTGAGGTTCATAATACACCTGAATATCCTATAGCTTCAGCATATGTAGATAATGTGATTCAAATAATGAATAATAATAATAATAATGAAAAATGTAGATAATGAATTTCAAATCATTCTATTTTAATGGATCTCAACTCCTGTGCATGGTACAGTCTGACTGTGCATGAGTATGCTGTACTTCAGAAGATAATGGAACATGCCAGAACCCCACCACTTCAGTTGTATGTTAACAATGGTACTGCATGCATTTTGCCTACCAGTAGTACCTCTTCTGCCATACAGATGGAACTGACAGCCCCCAAAGCTGATCAGCAACCCACCATCACCTGCATACCATTTGTGAGAAGGCATGTAAATGCTTCTCTATTATACCTCGTTATGAGGAATGTTACTCATTTTGAGTCTCAAAACGTCCACATTCCTCACAGTTCCACACTAAAAGGATCGGTCATCCATTCGGTATTAACACATTATTCAAACCAAAAAAAGAACTAACTTGGTGACTGGTTCAAAAACAAAGTCGTTTTAAAATCCTGGGACATCTGCAAGTTGGTAAAGTAACCCACATAGTTGTTTTCCTCCAGATAAACATTGTGTTTTATTTGAGAGTAGCTGATTAATGTTATTGTTTCTTAGCTAGTAAAAAATGGCTGTTTTCATCTTGTTCATTACTGCTTTATTATTTTAATCAAAGTATTTCACATGTTTCACTAAGTATAGAACATTAATATCATTCAGCTACTGTTGAATAAAGCAAAGTGTATTTGAAAGAAGACAAATGTACTCCACAGTACAAAAGACTCTGTATTTTGTTTGAAAATCTTACCCGAGTGGCCCATGGTGTCAGCAAAATGAAGGGCATAATACACAGCAAAAGGTCGATCAAGAAATGATCAAACCTTTGGTAGCATAAGTATAAGAAAAGAAGGTAGCAATTAGCAGGGAGCTGTGAGACACTACAGACATAACTTCTGAAGTATAAGCTACTTAAGAAAATGGATTGGCCTCACAGCAAAGTATATAACCTGAAATACCACTCTAGAAAGTCTAATCTATATATGCTGAGCATACTTGATGGTGTTCCTGAAGGAAAACTAACAACCTTTATGACCAGCTTCTTTGGAAACTGGCTTCATGTTGGAAACAGAAAACAAGTAAAGACAGAAAGCATGCACACAATGGGGAGGAAAAGGAGCCCAACAGCCATATAGAGGCATGACTTAGCATGTTTACATTCATATAAACAAAAAGAGTAGATTCTGCAACAGGTGAGAGAGCTAGGAAGCATTCCTTATCAGGAGAACTTGTATGCACTGTAAAAGATCACTAGAAAATCTATTCTCAGTAATGCCTTATCATTGCTGTTATTAATATTATTATTATTATTATCATCATCATCATTATTATTATTATTAGTACTACTACTAATACTACTGTTGTTAGATTTTAAATTGTACAGCTTTTATCCTTGGGCCTCTGCTGAAAATGGGTTTTTGCTCAGTCAGGCTGCCCCTGTCAGCAAACATAAAGCAGGAAAGAAAAGCTTAAGTAAGTAAAAGAATTTAAAGGATGGGGTCATGGCATGGATTAATTACTCAGACACAGTTGTGACAATTAAGGGAATGAGGGCACAGCTGTGACTGAAAAAGATTTGGATGGACTTCAGAAATAGAGCAGCATAAGAGCAAGTGTAACAGTGCAATTATACAGCGCCCCCCCCATTAATATTCAAAAAATGTGCACGCTGATCGGTCAGCGTGCACGTTGTAAATCAGAGTTATAGTAATGGAAAAAGGTCCGGTTGCCCGGACTTTTTCCATTACTATAACTCTTTTTTTTTTTTTACAGCAACGGAGAACGCAAGATCTCCATTGCTTCACACTGTCACGCTATGTTAAACTCGTTTAACATAGCGAGACAGCATTAAAAAAATCAACTGAAATTCTCCGTTGCTTTTTTTAATGCTGTATCGCTATGTTAAACTTCTTTAACATAGCGAGACAGTTTGTAAAAAGCAAAGGAGATCTTGCTTTCTCTGTTGCTTTTTACAAACTGTTTCGCTATGTTAAATGGATTTAACATAGCGAGACAGCTTTAAAAAAAGCAACGGCTCAGTTGCTTTTTTTAAAGCTGTCTTGCTATGTTAAACCCATTTAACATAGCGAAACAGTTTGTAAAAAGCAACTGAGATCTTGCTTTCTCCGTTGCTTTTGCCCACAGCTATGATGTACTGCGTAGGCATACGCATGCACAGTACATCAGAACTGCCGCAGAATACCAGACAGCTGCGGAAGGGCAGCAAGGAGGCATTATACAATGCCATTATTTAAGAAACATAATTATTTTTTTCTTAAATTATGTCATTGTATAATAGCAATAACCCACTTCTGGGTGTGGGTAATCCTGGATTTACCCACAGTTGGCTTTGTTTGGTCACTCGGGCTTTGCCCTCGTGACCAAACCACACCAACCGTGGGTAAATCCAGCATTACCCACACCCAGGCATGGGTTATTGCTATAGTAACAACCCAGCAGGCAGAAATGGAGCAAGAGGCAAACAGAATGAGACTAAGGAGAGAAGAGAGTGATTACCAACCACACACAAGACTTGGAAGCACCATGGAAAAAAAAGAAGGAAAGAATGGCTAGTGAGGAGAATCAGAGAAAAAAACAGGATAGGAGAACTACAAACCAGAATGTTAAGGTGGACTGAAACTGAGGGAAGAAATGTGAAAACAGAAACCGAGACAACCAAGAAGCACGTCAAAAGAAAACATGGTGGTGAAATACAGAACTGTCAGGGGATACAGGCAGAAAGGAGGGAAATGCCTGGACATGACAATAGAGGACAAGGAGGGTTCAGGTGTGAATTGTTTGACTGCTGAAGTTTAAAGCTAGCCATAATGGTCAAAGAAAAATGCAGAATGAGCCCAAGGGACATGATGTGTGACAGAAAGAACAAGGACAACAGAAGGAAGCAAACAGTACTAACACAGTGGAGACAGTGTATGGGAACAGAAGCATAAAATACTGAAACACTTTATAATACAATACTGTGCTTAAAGCCAGTAGTGTGAGAAAAAAAATGTATTGCTCAAAAGGTCCATGCACATGTTTAGTGTGCACACAAGAAGAAGCATAGATAAGGCAAAGAAAATGTAAGGTACTATAATACTGACATAGCTGCACACTGAGTAACAGCTCTCCCAATGTGAAAACAGAAACTCAGAAAAGAGAGATAGTGAATTTGTCTTTTTGTGAAAATTTCAGTAAATGGCTAATAAGTGCATTGCCTGGAAGCCAGCAAAAGAGAAATTCAAAGAACTCTAAAGAAAATCAATTATAAAAAATGAAGAGAAAACTTTGACTGGGAAGAATCCTGCAACTGTTTAGCAAAAAGCAGTTCAAGCTCCAGTTTTGGTGCAAGACATGACTTCCAGTAATCTAGAGGAGAAAATAAGTCAAATGTGCTCAGAGCTAATTGAAATAAATGAAACACTGAAGGAATATATCAACTCTAATAACAAAAGGCTGGAAAAATGGAAGTATCTTTAAACATATATTCAGGTGAGCAGATAAAACTGCAAAAATCAGAGGCTGAAATGAAGGAAAGGCTGTCTAAGTATGAGACTGCTCAAGAAGAGATGTTTCAAAAATGGCAGAATTAGATGACAGAGAAACTGGATGGAACAGACTGTATTCATTTTACGAAAGCACAAATAAGCAACTGGACTGGTATTCCACAGCAGGAACTGTTAAATGAAGGGCACATTGTGTGTATGATCCAAACCTGGCCATGAGAAAGCAGCTGAGACCTTTAATAGTAAAGACAGAATCCTACCATCTAAAAGAGTTGATTCTGACAAAACGGTGGCAGGAGGACAAAATACTAGAGGTGGGAGACAGTAATGTTTTGCGGAAAATGATTACTCACTGTATACTAGGCAGAAAAGTACATTTATTCCAGCAATCAGAGAATGTTGAGAAGGTGGTTTGAGATTTGAGTTGCTGTATTCAACTGTTTTCAGAATATTTTTTCCTGAAAGGTCGAAACTCATTTTTTGATGCAGAACATGCTAAGGAGGAAACACAAACGTTTATCCAACAAAAATTGAGCTATCAAAAAGAATGGGATTCTGCTTCTTATTCTTCTGATTATAAAGTCCAAAGAGAGACTATGCCAGTGAGACCTTTTCCAGTGTTTCAATGAAAAATGCTTGAGAGACAAAAAAAAAAAAGCACAAGAGGTGACTAGAAGAACTAGTGAATATATTGGAAATGAACAAGCAACTGGATTTGGGAGCTGGAGATCAACATGAAGAAAATCAGCAACTCAGAAATAGATTAATAAAAGTGGGATTATAAAGCATTAATTGCATTTGTGATGTATGACAGAACAATAAAAATTACTCTGTTAAACTTGTAGGGGACTCCAAAGCATATGCCCTACTTCATGTCATTGATATTTGAAAGAAAATGTAGGAGAGGGGAACAGGAAGGAAAGAGTTAACTGTAAGTAAAACAAAATTTTGTTCTTAACAGCATTTTTGTGTGCAATAGGGATACTAAAGTAAACAAGTGTCTATATATTTTTTTCCTTCTTTCTTGTTCAGTTTTAAGAAATGTAGACACTGCAATGTAAAAAAGAAGAAAGCCTAGGCAAAAGAACATACTATAAAATAAATTGATATACTTTTGCTTACTTTTGCATAAGGAATTTATAGAATTAAGGCCCTCATCTTGATTTAATAACAAGCTTTAAGAAAGCAAATGAATAAAAGAAAACTGAATACAATGAAAAGCTTTAGTCTAGCACATGAATGCTCAGAGTGCAATATGTGTAGTGGAAGGCAACAGTGTATCTGTTTTTTTATGTTTCTATGGAGACAATTTGATGGAGGGCAATAAAAACAGAGTACTTCTTTCTTTCAATGGCTAGGAGATAATGTTTTCTGAAAGCATTCAAGTTGTTTTCTACATTTGGGGAGGAATAAATATAAGAGAAAAACAGACAGCACTTAGTATAAGTAGAAGCATAGGCTGTACCATGCATCATAGCATGGATAAGCTTAATCATAGGTAAATTCAAGCCTGTGAGTGTATCTGTCAGTCTGGGACAATTGTTCCTATTAAGGACAGCTGAACTTCATAGCTTTGTGTGTCAGTATTAAGTTAATAGGTTTTGAGGAGTGTTTCTAGGAGTGTGCTTGTTTTTCTTTTTTTTTTTTTTGAAGATTTTCATTAAAACAAAACGTTTAAATGGATGTGACAAAAAAAACTGTATAAAAAGATTAACCTGCCAAGCATTAATGTGTGCATGTAACATAAAAGCTGAAGCTAGACATTTGAAACAAAAGCTGTTATACATAGGTGGAATAACAACTTTTTATCATAATAACACTTTCCATATTATCTTCAAATGTGAATGGTCCCATAGAAATAGAAGTGAACTACATTAAAACATGTAGAGTACAAATAGCTATGCTACACAAGACACATTTGGAAAGAACTGTGCGTGTGAATTTGATAAAGAAAGGATTTCAGAATGGTTATTTAGCAGAATGTCTGGAACAAAGAAAAAAAGAAGTACTTTATTAATTGCCAGAGGAACTCCAATTGTGACAGAAGAGGAAAAAGGATAATAATGGTAGATTTGTAGTACTAAAGGGCTACTGACAAGGTAGGAGGATTGTGCTGGCATGTATTTATATTCTGCCTAAAACTGCTACAATAGAGCATAAATTCTGGGAGAAATAATCAGCTTTAAGTAGGGAATATTGCTTATAGGTGGAGACTGGAATTTGATTTGCAACAGTGAGGATGTACCTTGGGACCTGGAAGGGAAAATATAACAAGAGGGTAGAGTTTTGAAGAAATTTATGAAAATATTTGGCATGGAAGATATGACCTCAGTAATAGGAGTTCAGAGAGAATTTGCATATTATTCCCCAAGGTACAAAAACTGAGATAGTCTAAGACAGAAATTATCTTTCAATAGAATATATGCATTTAACTGAAAGTTTTCATTCCCATCCAATAACTATTTCAGATCATGTACCAGTAGTAACTAAGATAAAATGCAGGGATTATGAAATAAAAATGAGACACTGGTGCTTCCCCATCTATCTGTTAAAAGAAAGGAATTTAAGGAATGGGTAGTGGAAATTAATTGGGAGTTATTAGAGAAGATATAAATTTCTTATGAAAATATAATAGGGAGTGGGATAAAATTAAAGTGAGTTTAAAAATAGGGTGGAAATAAAAGAAAAAGAGCTATGGTTAAGAAGTAATAAGAATTATTTAGATGGACTAACAAAGTTTAAAGTATTGCAGAATAGGGGGAATCTCACATAACAAGAAAAAGCACAACTGCAGAGTGCTAAAGAGAAAATAAGGGACTACCTCAATAATATGCATTAGTTTAGGAAAATTGCTGTTAAGCAACTGTTTTTTTATTTTATTTATTTTATTTTACATTTGTTGACCAGGCTAGTCTAGCTGGATATATGTCCATTTTCAGTAGAGGCCTGGGGAGAAAAGCTCCACACATTTCAAATAAAGTTCACATCTACAGAAATACATATTTAGAATGCAAATACATTTTCTGTATGGAAAAGTGAAATAATATGAGGTTGTAAATTTATAAAGTACATATAAAGAAGGCACATATACACATATTTGACTAGACTTAGTATAATTAAATGAAGTTGCATTTAATTGTTGATAAAGAATAATAGCTAAGAAAAAAAGAAAATATAGTATAGATGTAGATAAGAAAGGAAGATAAAGGAAAGTGAAATGGAGAAGCAGTTAAGTAATACATCTAGAAGATAAACAAATAAAATCCCAATAAAAGAACCAACGATAATCCAAGGAGGAAGAAAGAAGAACCAATGACACAAAAACCAAATAGCGTAATACAATTTAATCACCGCTTTCGTCAGGAGACTTCTTCAGAATACATTTAAAATTCAAACCATCACTTAAATAGTTCACTGATAATCACTTACAATAATTCAATTACCTAATTAAAAACAATTAGTGTTGTTAATTGAAAAATTCTTTCTCAACACTCTTGTCTATACTGAGTTTGCCATCTTTTAAAAAACATTTACCATTTATAGTGTCGTTTAGCCCTGGATGTTTGTCAGATTTTAATCTGATCTGCCATAATGTTTCCCTTTGTTCAACATAGTTCTTAAAATCACCACCCCTCAAATCAGTTTTACAAACTTCTATAACTGAAAAAGTAAATTTCTTAAAATTGTGACAGACCAATGAATGTTTAAATAAAGCATTTTTCTCATCATGAACTTTAATACTGTAGACATGTTCACGGATTCGTGTTTTTAAACTTCTGGTCGTCATTCCTACATAAAAAGCGGAACATGTACTACAGGTGCTGATGTAAATTACACCTGTGGTATTACAATTTACATATTCTGGAACTTCAAAAATTCGATCAGAAGTTTCTACTGTTATAGATGGCCCAGTTGAAATGTACCTACACATGTTACATTGAAAACATGGAAACATGCCTTTTTTGTTGATTTTTCTTACAACTGAATCACTATTATTACATTCTAGAGATTTTTTAATATTAAAACTATTTCTAAAAATAAAAAAAGGTTTTTCTCCTATAACCTTGCTTACTTCAAGATTCCCCTGGATAATTTTCCAGTTCCTTTCAAGTAGATGTCGTATTCTTAAACTGTCACTAGTCATATCTAGAGAACAAACTGGTGTATTACCCATTTTACTTTGTTTGAAACTAAATTAATAGGAAAGTTACCAGGGGAATTATCAATATTTAGCAATGCCGGATATAATGTCTGTCTCTTATCTAAAACTTCTCTAATGATGTCTTCCAAAAGAAGTTTGTCATATCCCCTGTCGATAAACATATTATAAATAAAATTGATCTCATCATGTAAATCCTTGTCATTTGTTGTCATTCGACAGGCTCTGATGAATTGACCTTTTGGTATATTTCTAATAACGTGGGTAGGGTGCCCACTTTGGAAATGTAGATAACTATTGGTGAAAGTACTTTTCCTAAAAATCCTACTATGGAATCTTGATTTGATATTATCCCACCAGAAAAGTACGTCCAAAAAATTGATGTTTGACCCTATGGTACCTAAGGTAAATTTCAAAAAACTCATTGTATGATTGACATCCGATAAAAAATGTTCTACTGTAACTTTATCTCCTCTTATGATGAAAATCAAATCGTCAACAAATCGATGATATAATAAAATTTGATATTTATTTCTCAATAAACTAAGACAGTCAAGTTCCCACCAGGACATAACTAAATTGGCGTAGGAGGGTGCAGCTGGGGAACCCATAGCTACCCCTCTGATCTGTCGGTAATAAGTACCATCAAATAAAAAATAATTATGATGTAGTAGAATCTCCAAAAATCTACATATTGTGGAAACTTGACCTGTATTGTAAACAGATTTGTTTATTAATAAATTACGTATAGCATCAACTCCCTCATCATGAGGTATACATGTATATAGGGAGGTAACATCTAAAGTAAAAATGACGTGCTTACTCGAATCAAAAACATTCTTGTCTGCAAATTCTTTTAATTTAGTTAAGAAGTGCCAAGAATCTTTTATAAAGGATTCTTGTTGGGAAACTATTGGCCCTAAAGTGGCATCTATGACTAGTGAAATTCCTTCTGTGACCAAATGTGGAGAAGACACTATCGGCCTAAAAGGAGGGTCCACTAAATTTTTGTGGACTTTTGGTATTCCAAAAAGAATACCAATTCTGGGCTTATCTACGACACAAAATTCATATACTTCTAAATCAATCTCCCCAGACATCAGGGCATCATATAAAAAGGAATGAATTAATCTAAACCTGTTGTTTATATCAAATAATGAAATAACTTCATATTCCTGTTTATTATTTAATAAATCCAACATTTTTCTTTTATAAGAATCTTGTGTCATTATTACTATGTTCCCTCCTTTATCACTTCTCATGAATCTCAATACATGATTTTTCTTACGTAGCTTGTGAAAGGCTTTCCTTTCATCAAATGTTAAATTATTAACATTGTTGGTGCTTTTAATAGTTTTCTCAAGTTCTTGAATACAAACTTGTTCAAAAATTCCAAGGGTATGATTCAACTGAGGGTTA
Source organism: Protopterus annectens (assembly GCF_019279795.1). Taxonomy (NCBI): domain Eukaryota; kingdom Metazoa; phylum Chordata; order Ceratodontiformes; family Protopteridae; genus Protopterus; species Protopterus annectens. The sequence goes on from NC_056741.1 coordinate 1,093,283,559, forward strand.
AAAGTAGAAGGTTTTATTAGTGCTTTATCTGTTATGGAAATATCATGCAGCAAATACTGCAGATTCAATCTCCTAACATATTTCTTAATATCAACTACTGTTTTGCCGTAGTCTGCCTTAGTGGTGGGAATAAAATTAAACCCAAGTATTAAAACTTTTAACTCATTAGAATCAAATTCAACTCCTGTTAAATTAATAATATCAAAGCTGTTGTGTAAATTTAAGTCTCTTCTCCTGAGGAGCTCGATCCCAAAAAGGTCCGGCTCCTCGTCAATATGGACTTTTTTTGGAATGGTGTTTTCTTCCCAAAAAAATTGGAGGAAGTTGATGTCCAATTAGTGACCGGAAAGTTATTGTCCACTTTACTCTTGACACTAACGTTGTTGGTCACAGGATTATCATTATCTGAATCAGTGTTACCTGTTTCAGTAATGATTTTATCATTAACACCAGCCGTTTCAAGATTTGTTGCACTAGTTTTTATCATATTGTCTTTAAATGGTTCTTTAAACCATTCACCTCCATGTCTATTGTCTCTGGAGGTTACCGTGGCTGTGCCCGTAACCACAGAACTATAAATACATCTGTTGGTATTGGGAAACGCTGTTGTTTTAAAGCTGTTATCTTTACCACACTGCACAAAATGATTGTAAGCCGTTTGAGTCTCATAAGACCCGATGTCACGTAAAAGTTTTGAATGTTTCCTGCTAGTAACTTCTGTGGAATGTCTCTCAACTTCATTGGCGATCTTATTAAAAAGATCCGCCTGTTTCTTACTGTCCAACAACATTTTTTTAAGTTCTAATTCGATCTGGCCAATGTCGTTTTTTAAGACATCCATTTTTGTCAGGTTATTGTCCATTAAGAGTCTTAAAAAAGATAATCCCGCTTCATTAAAGAAGCTTACCAAGTTATTAAACATTGGGTCACCTAAGTATACTCTGTTGGGGCATTTAAAAAACCTTAGCCCTTTCGGAATTATGCGTAGTTCAATACATCTCTCAAAATAACAGTTCTCTATGAATAATGAACGGTACCTTTTTAGCAGCTTACTAAGAAGTTCACTTTTTTTGTTAACTTCTTCATTGTTGATGGATAACGGGAGAACTGAATATGTTCCGAAAGGATTGTTGTAACTGTCCAACATCGGTTTAACTCCAGGCGCATTTTGTTGATGTAAACGTTGCCTGACGTTACCTGCTTGTTTCACAGAACCTGCAGGTGGAGCAATATCTTCTGTTATTTCAATAACAGTATCTAATTCTTTAAAGGAACCAGTAGGACTCAAGGCGTTTGCCGCTGAAGATTGTGTTGAAGCTTTCGCTACGAGAAAATTCAAAGAATTCTGTATATTAATTAAAGTTGCTAACAGTGCATCGTTAGTATCAGTAGTAGTAGTTCCAGGTGTAGGATGAATGGTTAAATTTAAAAGTTGTTCATCACTTTCCTCCGCCATAGATGGTGCGTAGAAAATAAACAAATAAAATCCCAATAAAAGAACCAACGATAATCCAAGGAGGAAGAAAGAAGAACCAATGACACAAAAACCAAATAGCGTAATACAATTTAATCACCGCTTTCGTCAGGAGACTTCTTCAGAATACATTTAAAATTCAAACCATCACTTAAATAGTTCACTGATAATCACTTACAATAATTCAATAACCTAATTAAAAACAATTAGTGTTGTTAATTGAAAATTTCTTTCTCAACACTCTTGTCTATACTGAGTTTGCCATCTTTTAAAAAACATTTAACATTTATAGTGTCGTTTAGCCCTGGACGTTTGTCAGATTTTAATCTGATCTGCCATAATGTTTCCCTTTGTTCAACATAGTTCTTAAAATCACCACCCCTCAAATCAGTTTTACAAACTTCTATAACTGAAAAAGTAAATTTCTTAAAATTGTGACAGACCAATGAATGTTTAAATAAAGCATTTTTCTCATCATGAACTTTAATACTGTAGACATGTTCACGGATTCGTGTTTTTAAACTTCTGGTCGTCATTCCTACATAAAAAGCGGAACATGTACTACAGGTGCTGATGTAAATTACACCTGTGGTATTACAATTTACATATTCTGGAACTTCAAAAATTCGATCAGAAGTTTCTACTGTTATAGATGGCCCAGTTGAAATGTACCTACACATGTTACATTGAAAACATGGAAACATGCCTTTTTTGTTGATTTTTCTTACAACTGAATCACTGTTATTACATTCTAGAGATTTTTTAATATTAAAACTATTTCTAAAAATAAAAAAAGGTTTTTCTCCTATAACCTTGCTTACTTCAAGATTCCCCTGGATAATTTTCCAGTTCCTTTCAAGTAGATGTCGTATTCTTAAACTGTCACTAGTCATATCTAGAGAACAAACTGGTGTATTACCCATTTTTACTTTGTTTGAAACTAAATTAATAGGAAAGTTACCAGGGGAATTATCAATATTTAGCAATGCCGGATATAATGTCTGTCTCTTATCTAAAACTTCTCTAATGATGTCTTCCAAAAGAAGTTTGTCATATCCCCTGTCGATAAACATATTATAAATAAAATTTATCTCATCATGTAAATCCTTGTCATTTGTTGTCATTCGACAGGCTCTGATGAATTGACCTTTTGGTATATTTCTAATAACGTGGGTAGGGTGCCCACTTTGGAAAAGTAGATAACTATTGGTGAAAGTACTTTTCCTAAAAATCCTACTATGGAATCTTGATTTGATATTATCCCACCAGAAAAGTACGTCCAAAAAATTGATGTTTGACCCTATGGTACCTAAGGTAAATTTCAAAAAACTCATTGTATGATTGACATCCGATAAAAAATGTTCTACTGTAACTTTATCTCCTCTTATGATGAAAATCAAATCGTCAACAAATCGATGATATAATAAAATTTGATATTTATTTCTCAATAAACTAAGACAGTCAAGTTCCCACCAGGACATAACTAAATTGGCGTAGGAGGGTGCAGCTGGGGAACCCATAGCTACCCCATTGATCTGTCGGTAATAAGTACCATCAAATAAAAAATAATTATGATGTAGTAGAATCTCCAAAAATCTACATATTGTGGAAACTTGACCTGTATTGTAAACAGATTTGTTTATTAATAAATTACGTATCGCATCAACTCCCTCATCATGAGGTATACATGTATATAGGGAGGTAACATCTAAAGTAAAAATGACGTGCTTACTCGAATCGAAAACATTCTTGTCTGCAAATTCTTTTAATTTAGTTAAGAAGTGCCAAGAATCTTTTATAAAGGATTCTTGTTGGGAAACTATTGGCCCTAAAGTGGCATCTATGACTAGTGAAATTCCTTCTGTGACCGAATGTGGAGAAGACACTATCGGCCTAAAAGGAGGGTCCACTAAATTTTTGTGGACTTTTGGTATTCCAAAAAGAATACCAATTCTGGGCTTATCTACGACACAAAATTCATATACTTCTAAATCAATCTCCCCAGACATCAGGGCATCATATAAAAAGGAATGAATTAATCTAAACCTGTTGTTTATATCAAATAATGAAATAACTTCATATTCCTGTTTATTATTTAATAAATCCAACATTTTTCTTTTATAAGAATCTTGTGTCATTATTACTATGTTCCCTCCTTTATCACTTCTCATGAATCTCAATACATGATTTTTCTTACATAGCTGGTGGGTGAAAGGCTTTGCTTTCATCAAATGTTAAATTATTAACATTGTTGGTGCTTTTAATACTTTTCTCAAGTTCTTGAATACAAACTTGTTCAAAAATTCCAAGGGTATGATTCAACTGAGGGTTAAAAGTAGAAGGTTTTATTAGTGCTTTATCTGTTATGGAAATGTCATGCAGCAAATACTGCAGATTCAATCTCCTAACATATTTCTTAATATCAACTACTGTTTTACCGATTTGTTGACGATTTGATTTTCATCATAAGAGGAGATAAAGTTACAGTAGAACATTTTTTATCGGATGTCAATCATACAATGAGTTTTTTGAAATTTACCTTAGGTACCATAGGGTCAAACATCAATTTTTTGGACGTACTTTTCTGGTGGGATAATATCAAATCAAGATTCCATAGTAGGATTTTTAGGAAAAGTACTTTCACCAATAGTTATCTACATTTCCAAAGTGGGCATCCTACCCACGTTATTAGAAATATACCAAAAGGTCAATTCATCAGAGCCTGTGGAATGACAACAAATGACAAGGATTTACATGATGAGATAAATTTTATTTATAATATGTTTATCGACACGTTATATGACAAACTTCTTTTGGAAGACATCATTAGAGAAGTTTTAGATAAGAGACAGACATTATATTCGGCATTGCTAAATATTGATAATTCCCCTGGTAACTTTCCTATTAATTTAGTTTCAAACAAAGTAAAAATGGGTAATACACCAGTTTGTTCTCTAGATATGACTAGTGACAGTTTAAGAATATGACATCTACTTGAAAGGAACTGGAAAATTATCCAGGGGAATCTTGAAGTAAGCAAGGTTATAGGAGAAAAACCTTTTTTTATTTTTAGAAATAGTTTTAATATTAAAAAATCTCTAGAATGTAATAACAGTGATTCAGTTGTAAGAAAAATCAACAAAAAAGGCATGTTTCCATGTTTTCAATGTAACATGTGTTTGTACATTTCAACTGGGCCATCTATAACAGTAGAAACTTCTGATCGAATTTTTGAAGTTCCAGAATATGTAAATTGTAATACCACAGGTGTAATTTACATCAGCACCTGTAGTACATGTTCCGCTTTTTATGTAGGAATGACGACCAGAAGTTTAAAAACACGAATCCGTGAACATGTCTACAGTATTAAAGTTCATGATGAGAAAAATGCTTTATTTAAACATTCATTGGTCTGTCACAATTTTAAGAAATTTACTTTTTCAGTTATAGAAGTTTGTAAAACTGATTTGAGGGGTGGTGATTTTAAGAACTATGTTGAACAAAGGGAAACATTATGGCAGATCAGATTAAAATCTGACAAACATCCAGGGCTAAACGACACTATAAATGTTAAATGTTTTTTAAAAGATGGCAAACTCAGTATAGACAAGAGTGTTGAGAAAGAATTTTTCAATTAACAACACTAATTGTTTTTAATTAGGTTATTGAATTATTGTAAGTGATTATCAGTGAACTATTTAAGTGATGGTTTGAATTTTAAATGTATTCTGAAGAAGTCTCCTGATGAAAGCGGTGATTAAATTGTATTACGCTATTTGGTTTTTGTGCCATTGGTTCTTCTTTCTTCCTCCTTGGATTATCGTCAATACATCTAGAAGTAATATGTGACATTTTTTAGAGAATCACGTAATAAGTAAGACTATGATAGAGAGGAAGCATAGTAGTAGTTAAGATGAAATAGTTTCAGAGATGAGAAGCATAGTAGTTGTTAAGATGAAATAGTTTCAGAGATGAGAAGGTAGGTTGATTCAAGTAATAAGGGATAAGTTGGTCAGTCAGGTTTAGAACAGGAGCACATCCAATGTGTTTTCAGGAAGAGTTTAAGTTTATATTTAAACAGAGTAATAGAGGGAACTGTGGTAAGTTCAGAGGGATAGTAACTACAGTGCAAACAAACTTTTAGCACAATGGCTCAGGCAAAAGAAAGTAGAAAGGGTTGTTGTCAAGCTTAGGGAGGCTTTAACAAGGAAAATAACTAGAGATCCTGTACAGGTATCAGAAATATTTTGGAAATGTTATGAAAATCTGTACAAAGCAGAGAAATATGGAAATAAAAAAAAAGTTCAAATGGAAATGTTTATGGAAAAATTAAATATGCCAAGTTTAGAGGTAGATGAGACAAAAATCATGATATATAACCAATCTACAGGAAAGTCCCTAAGACTAGATAGTATTCCTGTGGAAGTTTGGAAGCTAGGAGGGAAGAAAGTGATAAAGATCTGGAAGGTTTTGTTTAACAATATTTTAAAAGGAAGAGAAGTACCAACATCCTGGAAGAAAGTGGTGGTAGCTGTAATACCTAAAGATGGTAAAGACGCATCAGATCTAGTCTCACATAGGCCCATTTCAATTCTGGACCATGATTATAAAGTGCTTATGCCTATAATGGCTAAAAGAATGCCAAAATTGATAGATAAGGATCAATGTAGTTTTATGGAAAGGAGACAAACATTTGATGATATTAATAGAATAATGCTGAATGTAAGAAAATACCACTGTTGTTGGTGGGTCTTGATGTAGGGAAAGCCATTCAGCAGAGTAAGCTGGAATTTTATGAGCAAGGCAATAGAAGCATTTGCATTCCCTGATAAAATTATAAGGTTGATTAGGAGGATATATGAGGAATAGGAGGTAAAAATTAAAGTGTGTGTGTGTGTGTGTGTGTGTGGGGGGGTTCCTCTCTGCTAAATTCTGTTTGGATAGGGGAACCAGACAAGGGTGTTCTCTTTCCCCTTTATTTGCATTATATTTAGAACCACTGGCAAATAAAATAATGGATTCAGAAATTCAAGGATATAATTGGTATGGTAGTCAAGACAAGTTGGCTTTATTTGCAGACAATATTATTTTATACTTGATAAAACCAGAAAATGACATTTCAGTGCTGTGGAACATTCTGAGACAGTTTGGAATACAAAAGTAAAGAATGTAAAACAAAGGCAATAGCTGTAAACTGAATTGGCTCGATAATACCCATATTTATGGAGAGATGTTAAAATGAAGAACTTAGGAGTATGGATTAAAAAGGATTTTGTTATAGCAGCTAAGGATAGTAAAAAGAGACTAAACAAAAGATAATACAAAAACTGAGAAACTGAAAGCTCTGTTTTATGGATATGGGTATCAAGGTGTAAGCAGTGAAAATGTTTTTTAACCCCTTTAGTTTCATACATAGACCAGACATATTTTTATGAACCAGATGGGAAGTTGTGGATAACAATTATAAAGAGCTGAAATATTTATCTGGGAGGGGAAGAGGGCAAGAGTAATTTAGATAAGTTGATCCTTCCAATAGTTTGCGATTATCTGATTTAAAAGGGTGTTTCAGACCTACACAATTAAGTCTCCTATATATAACACAAGCAGAAGGCGATAACTCAAAGTGGAAAGGGATACTGATAATGAAGCAGGGGGAAAGCTCAAGAAACAAGGAGAGACTAGGATTTTGGATGCAGATCATCAAAGATAATAACATTAACCATACAGAATATTGATTACATATATACATCTGCAATTGTGAGACTGCATATATATTTGCTGACCTCACAAGACCCAAATATAGTGAAAGTTTTGAAACATGAGGAGAATAATTCTAAGATGACTTCCCTTCTTAGTCTAGTAGAAGCATATCGGCATCAAGCAGGAATGGAAATCAAACCAGAAGTAGATAAAAATCAGGCAGCAAATGAATGTGTTAAAAATAAAAGAAAGAATATTAGATGAAGGATCAGATGAGAAGGCAAGAAATGTGGAAAATGCATAAATATAGTTGCAAGTATAGAAGACTCCTGGCAGAGCCTCATGTTGATCAGGATCGAATGGAGGAATGTTTAAAGAGAGGCAAATTCAAACCAAAAGATAAAAGGTTAATATTGGTGCCCCAAGATAGTGGGCTATGTACCTGTTGGTTTACAAAATTAATTGAACATGTGGGAGAAACAGACAAATGTAGGTTTTGTAAAACAGAATTGGAAACAGTCACACACCTCATTGCTGGTTGTGATATACTAATGGCAGAAGGACTGTATACTGAAAGGCATAATAATGTGGCAAGACTGTTGCACTGGGGATTGGGCAAGCATTATAATATTGAAGTAGCTGAAAAACACTGGAAACATGAGCCATAAAGCATCATATAAAATGATGAAGTCTACATCACATGGGATCACCCATTACCAACAGTTCAAATGATAGATACAAAAAAAACAGGTATAGTTGTCATGAAAAGAAGACAAAAGTAGCATTGGTCATTGAAATTGCTATACCCACTGACTACAGTGTCTTGTGTACAGAAAGACACAAAGCCATAAAATATCAACATTTGCAGGCAGACATGAGAGCAATGTGGAAGAAAGATAGCCGGTCAGTTCCAGTAGTAGTAGGAGCAATGGGTCATATAAAAAAGAATCTAAAATCATATTTAGATATGTTACGAATACATGTAACTATGTATGAATTGCAGAAGGAGTCATTACTGGGTATACTGCAGATGCTGTGAAGAGTACTTCTGGATGACATCAAAGATTGAAACAATACTAATTTCATGAACTTTAATCATACTTTGACTTAGGAATGGGGTCCATTTCCACAATGTATTAGAAACCCAAAAGATTTGGAGAAATTAAAATGGGGATTAACCCATATGTCAATAGACAAAAAAAATATTCATAAAGTAACAGATAGTACTCTACGAACTAAGTCAACACAGGGATGGAGAAAGAAGATTCTGCTGATATGGATGATTGCAATTGGGGTACAGAAAATAGGCAAGGGGGTATGGAATTTACTGGAAGAAACTGGCAAAAGAACCAAGGTATTTGAAGCAAATAATTAGAAAAGGAAAGGTTATAGAATGTGAACAGGCCAAGAATTCCTTTGGACTGCAGGCTAGAGATTACCTTCCCTAGCAAGGATTATCAGAGTATAAGCAAAGAGAAAGAAATAGGGAGATCCTAAGCAAAAAATAAATAAATAAATAAATAAAAGCACTGGTAGAGTTTTTAGTAGAATCTAAAACAGAAGCTGCTGTTAAAAAAGGGATAATTAGTAGGACATATAAAACATTGCATGATAACTATAGGAATCGATCAGAGGAGGTTAAACAGAATTATGAAGAGAGACTAGAAAAGCAGTTAATAAAGAAACAATGAGGATATATATATATATATATATATATATATATATGGATCCCAAATATGCAACAAAGTCTAGAAGATTTAAGATCTTTGCTTAGAAGTGTTTGCATAGGTATTTTTATATCCCAAGCAGACTCCAAAGAAGTTTTCTTCAGGTAGACTGCAAATGCTGGAGGTGTGATGGGGAGAATGAGGTAATTGGGAACATACTGTTGAAGTGTATTGAATTGGCAGACTTTAAAAATGCCCTAAAACTAATTGAACAGAAATTGGGTTAGCAAATTTGTTTAAATATGGAAATTATTTTTTGAGCTATGATACAGAGTCTGAATTGCCTAGACATAGTAAGGCCTTACTGAGTTTAATTCTGGTGACTGCCCAAAAAAAAAAATTACTAGCAAAAGGAAATCAAAATCTAAACTATTAGAAGTTGTTAATATAGTAATGTGATATAGCAACTAAAAGTGGGATCTTTAGAAAAGGGTAGGGGCAAATTATATAGAAAGAATGGAAATTGTGGGAACAGTACATGCAGAATAATGTTTTGGAGGAGGAATGAGATGTAAGTGAAAGCAGGAATTGATTGAGCTTTGTCATGTTTGACTGACAATGACTGGCTAGACTGGGTGTATTATAAGTGATGTATAACTTTTGCAACTGAAAATATGTCAGTATAGTTTGTTTTCATTTATATAAATGTATGATTACCTGTGTTACAAGTGATCATTTAATAAAGATGTTTCTTTTTTAAAAAAAGTACTGTAATATTAGAACTTACTTGATTTGAGGTGATAAAATGTTGACATAGGAAAATAAAGTCCACATGGCCTAATCACAGACACCATCTGGACAAACACAAGAGCCATGAGTAAGTTTGAAAAAGGAAAGAGAGGTATGGGAACAATAGAACAGCTACAAAATGGACCACAGTGCTGAAGTTATTAAGAATGGATAAATTGTAAAAAAACAAGTACCTGTCAGGAAGGAAAGGGCAGAGGTGAAAGAGAGGATGCGTTTAAGTAAGAAAATATTAACATCAGTTCAGGGTTATCCACGATGTTAAATACAGGAAAGAGGTGGGGGAAATGTCTATAAACTGAAATATAGAGGCAAAAGCAATAAACATAAGGGGCAAACAAGGGATAAGTAGTCCATCATACAGAAGAGACCAGATGGAACAAGGACAGGGGGAGAAAAAGGAAGTAAGTATAGGATAATAGGAAGTTACTAGGCTAATGGCCCTAGGACCCTTACAAGCCTAGCCAAGATGTTACCCTTATTTCCATGATCAGCACCTATTGCCCTGTCCAAGAGGGATACAGGTGGAACTCAAAGAGTGAATTTATGGTCACCCATCCAATTGCACAGATTGCATTTGAAGAGGTCCAATGAGGTTCTCTGTTTGACATGAAGTGGGAGTCTGTTCCAAAGGTATGGTAACCTCTGGGAGACAAATCTGTCCCTCCAAAAGGTTTTATTAATGTCACATACCAGGTTAAGGTCTTTAGAGTGAATAACGCTGTGTACCATTTGACTTGCTGATATGAAGCATTTCCAATAATGTAGGGTCAGAGACTGCCTTATATGCAAGGCAGAGATCACCTCTGAGTAGTCTGTATGAAACAGAATAAAGTGACAGTGATTTCAGATGATCCCCAAAGGACAGATGGTGAAAACCTTGTATTCTCCTTGTGAGGAACCTTTGTAGTTTCTCCAGTTGCTGCAGGTGCTTAGAAAGGTACATACCAAAAGGGGCATTGTACTCAATTATTGGCCTGATGAGGGAAGAATACAGGGAGGTTATAACTTCTTTTTTTTCTGGAGGCAATGCCCTTACTTATGAGATGAGCAATATGGAATGCCCTTCTTAACACTGTGGAGACATGGTGGTTAAAGGTAAGATTTCTGTCAACCTGTGTGCCCAGGTCTCTCATCACTGAGTGCATACTTAAGGTGTTGCTATTGATGTGGTTGTTAGCAAGAACATAGCTTTTACTGAAAGGAATAATAATACATGTTTTTGCATTGAGTTTAAGGCCATGACTTTGGCACCAATCATTTGTTTCTGTAAGGCCCTCTTGCAGGATGTTGACATCATTTGGAGATTATATGACCGCTCCCAGTTAGCAGTCTTTAGCAAACTTTGTCAGCCACAGACCTTTAGTTTTTGCTTGTGCTTCAGAGAAATATATTTCAAACAGTAGAAGTCCCAGGACTGATCCCTGTGGAACACCTCTGGTTACAGGTCTGCTGTTGGAGGTGGATTCCCCTATTTTGACTATATGAGTTCTATCAGTGAGCCAGTTAGTGACTCATCTAATGATATAAGGGTTGATGCCTAGTTGGGTGAGTTTGTCAATGATGCCTGAGTGGGGAATAGTGTCAAAGGTCTTGGCTAAGTCCAGGTAGGCTGTATGCACAGATTTCCCCTCATCCAGGGCCTTGATGACTGTCTCCAAGAAGTCCACCAGGTTTAACAGATATGATCTCCCTTTGACAAATCCAAACTGAATAGGGTCATATATTTGGAGATTACCTATGTCTTTGTTGATAAGGTCCATGATGATTTGCTCCATGGTCTTGCAGATAAGGCTAGTCAGGCTAATAGGTCTATAGTTGCCGGCGTCAATGGAAGGACCTTTGTGCAAGGGAATAATGGTGGCTGTTTTCCATTCAGCTGGCATGAAGCCGGAGCTTAGACTATGATTGAAAAGAGTATCCAATGATGTTGCTAATTCATGTTGGAGCCCATGTAGGATGCAGCCTGGAATGTTATCAGGTCCCATAGATGCTGTGTGTTTGGCCTTAGATTGGGCATTTATGACCTGCTCTTTAGAGATACAGGGGGACAGGTGGTAGGGATGTCATGAGGTATGTGTGGTGGGGACAGGGTAGTGAAGTTTTCTCAAAACCTGTCAGCCAGCAGGTTAGCTATGTCCACAGGCTCAGTATATGTGGTATCATTAACTACGAGTTCTGCACAAAGCTGGGCTTTTCCTTTTAGGTTACAGATGTAACTATAGAATGCCTTGTGGTTGTCCTTTGTTGATGAAGCTAATTTGGACTCATAGTTTGCTTTGGAGGACTTCATAAGAAATCTTATTTGCTTGTTTAAGCTGAGGAGGGAGTGTTTCCAGTTTAAGAGGGCTCACACCCACTTACTCTTAGACAGCAATTTCTTCCTCTTATTGTAAAGCCTGTTCATGGCAATTGCCCACCAGGCAGGTTTGCTCTTCCTTGAGAAGTTGTTTTTGGTCTTACTGGGTATGGCCAAGTCAATGTAGTTATACGGATGTTTGTATAAAGCACTGGTGTAGAGCTCGGCATAGCTGCCAGTTCCATCTGAGGGAGGAGGTGCAGTGAAGCTATTTACACCATCCCGTAAGATGGTATAATCTACTTTGGAGATGTTTTTTAGTTTAGTTGCTGTTGGGGGGGGGTTAGGTGTGATAGTTACTTCGAATGAGACCAATTTGTGGTCAGATCTCACCAGGGAAAATCTCACAGTGGGGGTGCTATAGTGGTCCCCCATATTAGTAAGCACCAGATCCAGGATGCTGGCACCTCTTGTGGGGGTGTCAACCAGCTGGTCAAGTGTATTGGAGTTAATGAAGTTGAGGAACCTTTGGCAAGTGAGTTTGAGCACGAGTAATTTACCCAGTCAATGGATGGGCAGTTAAAGTCACTCGAAACCATGATGTTTGGATGCATCTTGATAGACTCAAAAAGATCCAGATAGGCAGAGTGGGTGTCCTGATTCATGGAGGGGTTTCTTTAGCATGGCAACTACTTGAATAGGTGTCCTACCAACAGTTAATTGCACTTGAAATGTCTCCAGGGAGTCATACTGTTTAACTAATCTAGAGGTGTATTTATCTTTAATGAATATTGATACACTGCCTCCTTTAGCTTTCACACCTTCAGTTTGAGGTCTGGACATGTGGAAGGAGGTGTAACCCAGTATGGTTGGGGTGCTCTCCATGACCTTGGACCAGGTCTCCTTGACTACACAAATGTCTGCATTTTCCAAGGTGAGGACAGCTTCCAGTGAGTGCAATTTCGTGTTGAGACTCCTAGCGTTTAGCAGCATAACCTTGAGGTTGTTTTTAGATGGAGTTTTTATGTTGAGAATTTTGTTCTTGAGACACTGCCTAAAAAAGGCACTATGGTGCTAGCAAGAGCCTTAGCCAGTAGCTGAAATCCCAGGGGTGACAGATGAAGACCATCTCTAGCAAAGCACTGAGGTCAGTCAATCATGTTGTCTAAGGCTGACAGGTTGTGGATCCCCTTAGAATGACACCAGAAGCTAAGCCAATTATTGAAGTCAATCATTTTCTGTTTGTATTGAGGCATCATCCTAGGTAAACGTAAAATGCTGCTTAAAGCTAGGGACATATCTGCCTGAGACACATAGTCCGAGGGCTCAGTCATGTCTCTCTTCATATAGTCCAGAGAGGTACATATCAAGTCGTTCACACTAACATGGACTATGATGACATCATAACAGTACCTGTTGTTAAGAGACTTGAGTGCATGTGTGATATGGTGTATCCTGACAACTGACAGACACCTGACTGTGATTTTTTCCTTTTTCGGCTTGGTGAGAGGGACAACAGTGTTTCTCATCATTGAATCAACTATGATTAATATGTTTTATTTTGTGTTTTGCCTTAAAGGACAACCGCACCCTCAGACTCAAAAAACATATTAATTTCATCATGGTTTGATGTTTCCTACATTGAATC